>NC_134832.1:105697662-105997662 GCF_004210375.1 Tachypleus tridentatus
CATGTCGACAGCTCCTGTAAAGATGGAAGATTAAAAACATTTTTAGCAGACGAAAACTGGAGTCAATAACAAGTCTGAACAAACTATTATTTTATGAGTGAAAAGACGGTTATGAACAACAATTTGATAAAGTGAAATCATGACGCTGCAAATATAACTCGGAAAGCTCGAAGCCACGACATCAAGGGAAAATTGTTATAGTAGCTCTGATGAACACGTTCTGCTGTACAAACCGATTAGACTGGTAGTAAATAAATGCTCAATAAAAGACTGGACCATGCTACTATGATAAAAAAAATTAGTCGAATGCTAATGATAGCAAGAAACATCATATTGGTGGGTAGGGTAGTCATGTATCTACTTCATACTGAAGACAAATATTGCTTTCTTTGTTACATTCATTTTAAGCTATCTGAAACGAAATCAAAGGAATATATACATCAAGCGATCTGATACAGTTCTATGAGACTGAGCAATAAACTGAAATATTGTGTTGATTAAGGTCGAGCGTTGAAACTGTCTGTGGTGTTATTTCGAAAAATGATGACTTTAAGTTTATTACTTCCAGGAGATTATTTTTGTCTGACTGGTAGTGGAGTTACCAGTGAGTATCTTGTTCCAGTTAGATCACAAAGAATACGTATAATTTTAAGTAAACTGGAAAAGGCAAAGAGGTGTCTTTAGGACTAATGTATAGTTAACAAAGCCTTCTTTCTTTGCAAAGTTATTTCTCTGTTGAGCTGAGAATACTGAAGTCTTTACCGCAAGGTGTCATGCTACAGATGTTATTGAAGTGTATATAAATAATGAAATTATTTTATTCGTTCGGTTTAAGTACTTATTTGGTTCCATCCACCAGATGGTGTATTATAGAACCGATATAAACTTGTTTACATGTATATTTGTTAACATGTGCTTGACCGATTCAAAGGTGAACCAAAAATGAGCATGTTGTCAATTAGTTGACCATGATCGGCCCACGATAGACCGGAAGTGGATATGTTGTCAAGTAATTGATCATGATCGGTTTACTGTAAACCGGAAGTGAACTTGCTGTCAAATAGTTGATCATAACTAGACTATTGTGTACTGCAGTTTATTTATTTATAATTAGGTACAAAACCACATAACGGACTATCTGTGCTCTGTCAACCACGGGTATTATCGAAACCTGGTTTAGAGCATTGTAATTCCACAGACATACTGCTACGACATTGGGAAGATATAATTATAAAGAAGAAAAGAACTTAAAGCTTTTACTTATGTTGCAAAAAATCTTCAGAGACATAAATATTAGATGAAAAAAATTATGTAAGTTGATTATATGTGCCTGACTACAAAAATATAAACAGTATCTGTATTCCAAATATATCACAAAATATAAACGTGTATATATTCTAAATATATCACAAAAATATAAACGTGTATATATTCTAAATGCATCACAAAAATAAAACGAATACATTAACTTTTCCAGGCAAACTTCAGATAGAAACTTGTTTCCAAAATAATTTTTATTTCAAAAGGTGGTAACCATTATGAAGTTTGAGATAACATATTGATAAAGTTAAAATTACCCAACGCAAAGAAAAGTTCAGTAAGACCAAGGAATAAGGTATACCATTTTTTAAAATTCAAAATGCAACAGGGAAACTTAGAAATAGAAAATGTCTTTTTTCCGTATTGAGTAGAAACTCCTTTTTTAAACAGAACAGTGCAACTGAATTTTATTTATAGTTTACAGTGTTGTTGAAACTTTCAATACGAGACATTTGTGGTAAAGCTTCACTCTAAGATAACTACTATACACAGATTCCATTGATAAGAGAGTGTATAAAAGTTCTACAAACGAAACTATTCAGTCACGTTATTCACATAACAATAAAACATTCACACGTGTGGAACGTATGATATGGCTAGTAACAGGCATTCTTTACTGTTATTTGAAAGATCAATAGTCAATAGTTTACCTTAAGAAGTTATTGTCAACTGATGATGACTCCGTTTTCTTTCGGAACAGTGGAATGTGTGTCGTGACATACATAGGAAAGATATGTTTTGTGATTTGATTTGCTTACGACACATTATAATGACTAGTGGCACGTCCTGTTTGATTAGCATTTCCTTGTTTGAAAATAACTTTGTATGTGAAGCGGTGATCATTTCTGAAGATTTAATAGCAAATGTAAAGAAATGTTAAACATTGTAAGTACTTCAAATAACACAAAAATGAAAATACAATTACCTTTATTTCGGATTAGAATAATTTCACACGTTAAACATTTTGCTATTTATATGTTAATCAAACGTAATTTTATAAAAATGGGTTATCTAAAAATTACTGGGTTACCACTGGCTTTTAAATGTTGTCATAGAAAAAGTGAGTGTGTATACTGTTATCACTTAAACAGTACATGGTACTTTATGATTAGTAATCGTTTACTCTTAACTAATATGACGTTGTAATAACCTATTTAGTGAGAGAAGGAACCACATATGAAAGAAGAATGAGCAACTTGTGTCTTTGTATAAGTTAATAAAAACAATTAATGCAATCGTAGCACGAGGCCATTCAACTTAGGTGTAGAAATTGCAATATTTTTTGTATGTAAAGTAAATGTAGTGGCATTACATATATAAAATTATAAATATTAATAGATAACAAGTAATGTTACATTGCAGAAAGACACAAGATCTAGAAATTAAACACTCAGAGATATTCGTGATGACGAAAAACCAACTTGAAGTAAAAATGTATTCTCAAGACGGCTAGTGTGGGTATTAAAACTTCACTTAAAATAAAGTACAGAACAATGTTTCAATATTCTTGGGTAATCTTCAAACTCAGAGATGATGTCGTGCGATGATGTGATGTAACTTTGTTTCTTGCTAAAGGGTAAGTACTTAGATTATGGAAAATAGTATAAAATGTATAGAAGATCATTATTCAATCGGACCTAAAACGATTTTCTTTTCTGAAACCTTTAAACCTTTTATATAAAAATTTCTGCCTGGTTTCTCTCGGAATTAAATAAAACTAAAATATAATTAGTATTTATCTTAACACTGTTAAATGAATAGATTTTATGAAACTGAAATGTCTTCATGCTGACAAAATGACTTACATTTCATATTTTAGAGCACACAGAAGAACTGTAAAACACTAGTTATAACTTTATGTTAACTACAATCAGAAAAAAATGTAGCTATTTCAAAGTTTTTCAACATATGAATAGAGAAACAGGTAGGAATTTAACAATGAGAAGAAACCATTACATCTGATGTATTTAGTTTCAGAGTAGCTCCTCCATAAGGTTGGCAGGCATATAACACTATAAAAATATGTTTATATATTTACTGGTTTACTATAAATACAGACATAAGGCTCGCAATTAATACAGTCGCTATATTTATCTTCCAATATAGTTATATTGTAATTAAAATTGCTAACTTATTCTGCCAAAATTACATTTTTTATGTATATGTATGCTAACAAACAAAAATACACAAGTAATTCATTTTCTCTGTGAAACGTATAGCAACACAAACGTATAAAGTTATCACTGTTGCTATATTCATTAATAAAAAAATTGCTGCATGCTCAGACCAACAAAACGTGGTTGTTCTGTTAACCTACCAACAGAACTAGCCAAGTACAGCAGCTACTGCTTTACTCTACTAACACGATGATACAACGATTAAACATGCAGTATTATAGGTTTCAAAGAATGCATTTAGGAACTCCTTCACAAAGATATTTTACATTCAAAGAACTAGAACCATCAGTGAAGTAAGTATAGCAAATTCTTTGTGAAAATTATTTTTAAGCTAACCCTAACTTGTTCACGAACTAAGTACAAATGGTTTCGATAAGTCACTTGTTTGTTTGTTTTTGAATTTCGCACAAAGCTACTCGAGGGCTATCTGTGCTAGTCGTCCCTAATTTAGCAGTGTAAGACTAGAGGAAAGGCAGCTAGTCATCACAACCCACCGCCAACTCTTGGGCTACTCTTTTACCAACGAATAGTGGGATTAACCGTCACTTTATAACGCCCCCACGGCTGAAAGGGCGAGCATGTTTGGCGCGATAGGGATGCGAACCCGCGACCCTCAGATTACGAGTCGCACACCTTAACACGCTTGGCCATGCCGGGCCGATAAGCAACCTATGATAATATCTAATCAATAGAAGAGTGATTTAGTCAGCTGTGACGTGTAAAGAGTGTGATGGTCAGGTTGTTAGGACGCCTGACTCGCAATCTAAGGGTTGCAGGTTCGAATCCCTATTTTATCAAACATGCTCGTCCTTTCAGCCGGGAGGGCATTATTATGTGATGGCCAATCCCACTATTCGTAGGTAAAAGAATAGCCCAAGGATTGGCGGTGGGTGGTTGTGGCGAGCTGGCTTCCCTCTAGTCTTTCATCGCTAAATTAGGGACGGTTATCGCAGGTAGTCCAAACTAAAGATTTTATGCGAAATGGAGCAGTCTTAATGAAAAAAAGAACAACAAAAATAAGGAAAACGTGGTTCTATTCACTTGAACAGTTTAGGTAACACAGAATGAATACATATTCTACCAAGTACAACAGTATAGAAGCAAACTCTGTTAAACAGGACGGTCTTCAAATACAACTAATGGAAATATAAGATATAACAATTAGTGTAAAGGCAGAAAGATTATTCAAAACGTGATATTATCAGAACAAAGATGTGTAGAAATACTTTGCAACGTAAGATACTCTCAGAACAAACGTATAGAAATTGAATTTTCGGATGTGTGAAGCATTCTCAAGGCTAATATTTGTAGAACTCGAAGAATTTGGTTGTGTGAGGTACAATCAAAAGAAAGATGTTTAGAAAGTCTCAACTAAGTGGAACAATATGAGAATAAGGATGTGTAAACATAATTGGATAAGCGAAAAAACCAAGTACAAAGAGGTGTAAAAATGCTCGGTCAAGTGGAACAGTTTCTGAACAAAAATTTATAAGTAGACATGTTCAGCTATTATGAAAACCTCCAAACACTGACAGGTTAAAACTGTCAAGCAGGTAAAAACTAAACTGAAAAATGTGAATACGAGTTTGAGAACAAAAAGAAGCTATCCCTTTAAACTGTTTCAATGTCTTAGACACGTGTATGTCCCTCCCCTTCAGAAAACTTACGTGGGAGTTTGAAGTTTTTTAACACCATGAAGATCAATCATTTCCATTTATATTTGTCAAAGTTTGCCAATTATAAGCTTCAGGTAACTGATTAACATTAACACATGTATATTTTTGTTTTTATTGTGTACCTAAAAACGAATTTGACACAGGTGGATCTACTTACAAAGGTGTCTCTGAAAGATTAACTTATGTTCAGTCATCTTGTGCTGTGAGTAGCTCAAAATTTTCAGAAATTTTCTGTAAAAGTCTCTAATGTGCTAACAATTATAAAATTTTGTTGACTGGCATCATATTTAACAAATGAAGTTTGAACTTTTAAAGATCATAACAGAGAAACGAATAATGTGACCTATAAAAAATAAGACCTAAACATTTCAACTTGATCAAAGCAACACCTTTGTTTCGTTTATAACAGAAGTACTCACGTCTGCACTGGAAGGTCGGGAGAAAACTGTAGACTCCTCTGGTCCATTGTCCATGTCGAGAGGGTTCACTTCTTTTAGAAACGTCAAGCTGTATTTCAATGGTTTGGAAATGTTCAGTATTTTCCTCACACACACCACGCTTCGTATTATCTCGTACAATCCAGCCGTTAACGTAAACCAACACGAGGAGTACGAAATAAACTATGCTACTAGCGCGCTCTGTTGTCCGTTTATTAAATTACTAATGTTTAATAACGTATTCTCATTGCGTGATCATGTTAGAGGTCAGTTACCTTTGAGGCAAAACTAATGTTCCCAATATGCATGCTTCTCAGTGAAGTTCACAAGAAGCAATATCTTGTAGTCATAAGTACTTGTAAGCGCACAATTACTGAAAAATATGTTGTTGTTATTTCATAAACTTGAGAGATGTTAGAGAAAACAATAAAGTTAGTAATGCAAATCCTAGTTTAAAATGTTTGTGATGTCATAAGAGACAGAGAGAGCATCGATAAGTTTAAATCTAATATCAACCTATACAACTACATCTCTCGCATTGTTCCGAAATATAAGTATACAGTCTTTTCATGGTTACGTCAGACAGATACTTGCAATAGGCTAGACAAAATAATGGAGACACTTATTGTTTCATAGATTTTATTCATTAATAGAGAGTTCGTTGATCATGAGCACGTGGAATACCGTTAAATGGAAGCGAAACTCATGAAACAATGTATCGCGTATCAGAGAATTGCATATTTAACAATTCGATGAGAAAAGTTTTATTTGATTGTTGAAGTGATATTGTTTGTGGGGAACTGCTTCGAAAGTTGATTTTAGAAACTGGCCACAAAGACCTAATAATATTTAGCTCTGGTGACTTTGTTGGCCAAGTTAGGTGTCTAAGCTCTTTAACCCAACCTGTAATAACTTCGACAGTATTAATAAGTGTGTTGTCTTCTTGAAACAGACCAGTCCCAGTTGGAGGCCCGACATGGCCAGGTGGTTAAGGCATTCGACTTGCAATCCGAGGGTCACGGGTTCGAATCCCCGTCACACCAAACATGCTCGCCCTTTCATTCGTGGGGGCGTTATAATGTGACGGTCAATCCCACTTTTCGTTGGTAAAAGAGTAGCCCAAGAATTAGCGGTGGATGGTGATGACTAGCTGCCTTCTCTCTAATCTTACACTACAAGATTAAGGAATACTAGCGCAGATAACCCTCATGCAGCTTTACGCGAAATTCAAAAACAAACAAACCCATTTGGGAAAATATATTCATCATAAGATAAAGTTAGACTGCTTTAAGGTTTGAATATTTTTTTCTGTCACTCATTTCCAACAAAAAGTTATTCATATCATAATAATGCCTTCGCCATGTTTCACTGATGGCACAAACACTTTCAGGCCTTCGAATATTTTACTGTTATTACAGATTTTTTAATGAAAGCTCTACCAATATAACTCATTTTGTGCATTTACCTTCGAGTTTTTTGTTTGTTTGTTTTTTTTTAATTTCGCACAAAGCTACTCAAGGCTATTTGCGCTAGCCGTCACTAATTTAGCAAGGTAAGACTAGAGGAAAGGCAGGTAGTCATCACCACCCACCGCCAACTCTTGGGCTACTCTTTTATAAACGAATAGTGGGATTGACCGTCACATTATAACGCCCCCACGGCTGAAAGGGCGAGCATGTTTGGTGCGACGGGGATTCGAACCCGCGACCCTCAGATTACGAGTGGCCTTAACCCACCTGGCCATACAGGGCCTATTGTGTTTTTATATAAAAATTGATTGTTGTAGGCTAATATCAAGTTTTGCGCACAGTTTTAATGTTGTAGTCTTTTGTTTTCGTTTTACTAGTCACCTTTATGCTTGTCTGTCACGACATATTAGCTTAATTCTTCGAATACTGCTATTTTTGTCTGACATGATTTTGTTTTCACATATGTACTGACATTCACTTGGTCACTGCTTCTCGGGATACATTCATTACTTTAAGTGCTTTACTCTTGTCGCTGGGCGCTCAGCGAGACTTTCACTTGTAACTAAACCTCTTTCGAAATATCACGGACAATTATTAAGCCTAATATTTTTAAAACTCTTTTGAAAACAAAATAATAAACTGTTTATGTACAGATAAAATGTACAGAGATATAGTTCTGTACGATAAGGATATGCAGCCGTTTTATATCTAATAGGGTTAACGAAAAAGCTGTACGTTTGTCATCTAAAGTGACAAAACAGCTCATCGCTGTCTTAAAAAGCACTGAAACGGTTATATACTTGTCATCTAAAAACAATAGGACAGCTACATATCTGTTTTGTAGAACCGTGAAACAGTTGCTTTGTAATTTATAGAACTAAACAATAACTTTATATTTGTGATCTAAATTCACAGGACAACTATATCTGTTTCATTTTAAAACATTAATTGTATTATTTTGAAAATGAAAAATACAACGAAGTTTTACACGTGCAAACATTTTATACATTATGCGTTTTACTACTAAACTTAAGTTCATGTTGGTATACACAATATTATATATCCAAGTAATAATCCAGCCTAGCGGCTAGCATGTCGGACTATGAAACCGGTGTTCCATGGTTTGCACCCCGTTACTCTAAAATAAAAATAGAGCTTCGCATTTTGGGGTTCGCGGGTCCGTTATAAGAGTGACGGTCAAATCTAGCTGTTCCATTAAACTAGTCTGTAAGTTGACAGTGGGTACTGTTGCTTAGCTGCCTTTCCTCTAGTATGTCACTTAAAAAAAACCAACAAGAATTGAAGTTTGGCTTCGAATAGCTTTATGCAAAATTCTATAAACAACAACTGTAAACAATAGTTATGAATTACATGAAGCCCGTGCTTTACTCAAAGTGACATAAACTTTCTAATGAAAGTTTATAATCAGTCAACTCTTAGGAAAATTTTAGGACAATATTTTTATCTCCATATTACACTTGTAAACACAAAAAAAATTTATAATAACAAAATTAATTCTGCTTTAAAAAGAGTAAGTTTAAAAGAATGTAATAAAGGAAATGTTTATGTTGCTGTTGTAAAGAAGTTTTAGAGTTAAGACTAATAGGCTTAAGAACAAGTAGAGAAAATTATGTGTATAATGCCCTCAGTTCCAGTTATTGTTTTACGTATTCAGGTTATATAAAATGTAGATTAAGAGTTGATTATATTTAGCTTTAACTAATCTGTTCTATCTGAAAAGCGTTTAAAAACCAGTTTGTTTTGATTTATCAAGCACAAAGCTATACGTTGGGTGATCAAACAAATGCCGTGATGCCTTCAGCTCCAATCGCTGTTTTGGGTATTTAGAATATTTCAAAAGTAGTTTAAGAACTGATGTTATTTAGTTTTAATTAATCTGTTTCACATGAAATAGTTCAAAACCGGTTTGTTTCGTTTGCCGCGCATCACACTACACAGTGCACTATCTGTGCTGTGTCCACTACGGGTATTTAAAGGAGGAGGGGCTTAAAACCGTTCCTTGCATTCACTCCGATGAATAGTACCGGTACTTTTCAATGTAGGCCTATAAATTTTCGAATCCATTTGTTTGCTAGCGATTTTTATTTTTATAGATTTTTATATTTTTGTTGCCATTTTATAACAACGTACACAGTAGGACTTCTGTATTGTCAAGTTTATCGATTATAATCTTTCTAATGGTTAGATATAACTCTGTGTTGCATAGCGTGCGTTTTGCAGTTTAGATTATTGTATCGACTTTCTCTTTGTTGCTTAGAGCGTGTTCCGTGCAAATTAAATTCAAAAAAGTGTGGTATTTTGAATATTGCTTAAATTTAAAACATCGTGTATCATTTAATGTAAATGTGGAACAGCTACTACTATGAAATTATGTGTCTTTCAATTTAAAGATTAAATTGTATGTTTCTATTTCAAGTTTACCAAGGTAACATCGTTACAAGAATATGTGGTACATCATATGTTGTGTAACTGACGCTTTAAATACGAATTACACCAAACAATCTAGTCAATGGGATTTTCTTGAAGTAAAGAGAAGGAAAAAGTTTATTACTTTTTAGCTCTTGTTTAAAAAAAATGTTTTCAGAAGTACAGAATTTTGTCAAGTTTTTACTTATTTTGACAGATTATACTTTATAGATAAAAATCAGCTCACATACAATGTTCCGAACACAGAATTCTTGGAAAACTCTGATCGATACATTTGCGACACGATTGATCAAGGTATACAAAACAATGATAATACGTCATCACAAAGCTAAACTTATCCTGACGAATGAAGTTAGGACCGTTACGATGGGATCGTTTTATATCTGCATTATGTTCAGTCCAACCATTAAATATGAAACACCTTCGTTTGAGTTCTCAGGTAGAACAGTAGTAAGTTTACGGACTTACAACGTTAAACTTCGAGTCAGATTTCTTTTTTTAGACACAACAAATAACTCAATGTGACTTTGCTCTAAAACAAAACAAACCTCCCGTTGATTAACGAACGAATAATAATCCACATTTTCAAGAAATACGTTGACAGATCCAATGCTGATATCATAGAAGTAATTACTAAATGTAACAGAGAGTAGTTTTGTGATGCAACATTTCATCTACATACGAGAGAAGTCCAAATAAACAGTTCTAGCAGGAACCCCTTAGTGTATGGACTATAGCCCCACAGAAGTAGATTTTCTATGAGCGATTAGTAAGTGAAATGTTGTCTGAACAAGCAGTTTTGGTACAAAACACTTCTTCTACGAAGGTACTTCTAAAAGTGGAGTTTGATATGTTACAGCTGGTCCATGGAATGTTCTGCAAATAAACAGTTTTCACATGCAACACGCAATTTGTGAAGGATACTCCAAATAAATAAAACTTAATGAGTTAATCGAAATTTGCGGCAGAGATGACCCCGAAATACAACAGACTGTGGAAACGTAATCATAGGCCTAAACCTGTTCTTCTAAAGTCCATGACATCTGATTAGTCATAAACCACTTTCTTTGTTGCTTAAAATATAAATTATTAACTTCTAACTAGCATTTTACTCATTTACGTGAACTTGTAAGAATTCAAAAGGTAGCGGATTTTAACTGAAATTCACAGCAATGAATAAAATAGTGCATGTGCTATTATAAACATTGCAATATGTGTTCTATCGTTTAGCCCGCCAGTGGCACAGCGGTTATATCTATAAACTTACAACGCTAGAAACTAGGTTTCGATACCCATAGTGGGCAAAGCACAGGTAGCCCATTGTGTAGCTTTAAATAAAAGAAATAATTATAAACCGCTGTTACAAATATTCAATAGTATAAACCAATGTCTGTACACTTTAATACAGTTCCAGATGATGTTTCTTCATTCACTGCGATTATTTTACCAGCTCAACGTTGGAAAACCAATTTTCTTAATACTTCTTCAGAGAATATTGCCCAAAAATTTATGAATGAGAAAACCGGTTTTATAAAAGCAATTTTTGTGGTTAACATGCTTGAATGCTGTATCGTTCGTGGCTCAATTTTCAATTTCGGATTTGCCGCGCTAAAATCCGGAGTTCGATTCCTCTCAGTAAATGGCTCTTAAATAGCCTAAAGGGTGACTTTATAATAAAATAAGCAAACAGGCAAAAGTTTTGATTTTTGTCTTTTTTTACTTTAACAATTACTCAGTTAACTTGTGTGAAGGTTTTGTACGTATACAAGCATGTTGCATTTAAAACACATTATTTAGAAAAATTAAATTATAAACATGTTTTGTTTTTGAATTTCGCGCAAAGCCACTTGAGGACTATTTGCGCTACCTGTCCCTAATTTAGCAGTGTAAGACTAGATAGAAGGCATCTAGTCATCACCAACCAACGTCAATTCTTTTACCAACGAATAGTGGGATTGACTGTAACATAATAACGCCCCCACGGCTGAAAGGACAAGCATTTTTGGTGCGACAGGGAGTCGAATGCCTTAACCCACCTTGTCATGCCGGATCGAATTTTAGACATTCAGAATACTTATGTTATTTTAGAACCTTAAGCGTAGATGCACATAAATTAACTGCGGGTAAAATATTTCTATACAATTGTATATAAGACAGATGTGTGAGCTGTAATGTTGGGTATAATTTCAGAATGTTTGAAATGATTTGACAACTACAGACAAATACAAATTTTATGCCAAGTTTCTTATGGGATTTTTGATGTGTTTACTTAAACGCGAGTACACTAAACATCTTCCTCTTACTCAAAGAGGAGTTTATTGAAGTACTTTAAACATAAAATAAAAGGTGTTTTAATTTCACCTCGTTCGTTTAAATGTTAGAAGTTGACATATTAAGTTACTTAGAGAGGAAAAGCGAATTGTAATCAAAGTGGTGATTAATGTTTGTGTTTTCTTATAGCAAGGAGACACATCAGGCTATGTGCTGAGCCCACCGAAGGGAATCAAACACCTGATTTTAGAGTTGTAAATCCATAGGCTTATCACTGTACTAGCGGGGGGCGGGTGATTAGTGTCCATCATTCAAGTGGTGATAATGACCTATGGTTTTTAAAAGTTTTTATATTTTAACGTTATAAGGTTAATGTCACAAAGTATTTAGCCATGGCCAAGCGTGTTAAGGCGTGCGACTCGTAATCTGAGGGTCGCGCCAAACATGCTCGCCCCTTTCAGCCGTGGGGGTGTTATAATGTGACGGTCAATCCCACTATTCGTTGGTAAAAGAGTAGCCCAAGAGTTGGCGGTGGGTGGTGATGACTAGCTGCCTTTCCTCTAGTCTTACACTGCTAAATTAGTGACGGCTAGCACAGATAGCCCTCGAGTAGCTTTGTGCGAAATTCCAAAAACAAACAAGTATTTAGCAATTATAAATAGTTATTTGTGGGTATAAAATAATAAGAGAGAGAGAGAGTGACCTAAAGTGTCAATAGATGTGTTTTTTGTTGTTGTTTTTTCCTTAGCAAGCAAAAACTATAAAGTACTTCTTGCAGTTTTTAAAATCTTCTGTCAATGTAATATTCTTTAAAGTTACTTGTAAATATTTGTTTTTGTACCAAATCATATGAACATGTTGCTAAGATAATACGAACAATAAATGTAAAGAAATAGCTAATTATGCGTGTTCTGATTACATAACATATTATGGCCCATAAAACTGTCTTGTGCTATAAATTTCACTAGAAGAGAACAGCTAGCATCGATTAGAAAAATAAACCGTTCTGGTGTTTTTATTCTTCACAAAATATTAAGATGGGGACAAGACACTTGTGTAATGACAAAGTAAAGCTTGTAATCTGATGTTTATGAAATGGCTAGGTTATTAAATTCTGTTTTTTATTCAGTTTTTACTAATGAAGACTTAAGCAGTATTCCTCATCTTGAACAACTGATAGATGAAAACAAAGCTGAACAAGACAATCGCCTAAATTCGGAACTGCTAAACTACTCTTTATAGTATTTCTTTAAATAGGAGGGGCAAAGGCTCTAGAATTATTAAAGTTTTATCGAAACAATTAAAAATAACAAGTACAGATTATACACTTTTAGTCTATCATTATTCTGGTAATACATCCAGAAGGTGTTCTGCTGTTAGTTAATATATTTGTTAACAATCATAAACTTGCATTAATCCTCGTCACGGGCTAAGGCTACGCATCACAACAGCCGTTCCGTAGAGCTATATCTGCTGAGTGCCGATTAGATCAAATGGGACAAGTTAGACTTTCATGTTATCTTTAATACGGAAAAATGTAACAGCGATCATTTACACTGGAAATCAAGACCTATGAAATACAACGCTAGGACTTTGTTCTAACTTACAAACGGTATAGATACAATCTTGTCTTCGTTGTGTGCTGAATTCATGTGCTTTTCTATCAGTTCCGACAGCCAGAAATATAATTTCAGAAGCAGGCCAGCATGTTTTATTGTGTGTAATAAAATGTTTGTTTCGTCTTTCATACAAGTATATAATTCTTCCCTTTGCTGTTCATTTTATTTTGTCGCGAGTCAATCTTTTCGACATTCCAGTTATAGCGACAATCCGTATTTGAAAATTAGGGACGACTAGCGCAGATAGCTCTCGCGTAGCTTTGAGCAAAATTCAAAACAAATAAATATTTTGAATAGCGATTTCCCAGGGTTGAATTTTTAAAAAAAAACCAGTAAGTCTGACACAGAACTGGTGTAGCAAGTGTTCATTTGTCTATTTGGTTTGTTTGTTTTTGTTTTTTGTGAATTTCACGCAAAGCTACATGAGGGTTTTCTGCACTAGCCACCCTAATTTAGCAGTACAAGACTAGAAAGAAGGCAGATAGTCATCACCACCCACCACCAGATCATGGGCTACTTTTTTACCATCAAATAATGGAACTGACCGTAACGTTGCAACGTCTCCACGGCTGAAGAGTCGAACATATTTGGTGTGACAAGGATTCGAGCCTACGACCCTCAGAGATTATTAGTCTAGCATTCTAACCAACTAACCATGCCGGCCCTTTTCTATTTGAAAACGAAAATAAATCACTGACTTTTAAAGGATGGTTTTGTTCACGTACATACAGAATAATAAGTGCGCTTTGCATGAACTTGCATCGAATTTGTTAAAATATTTGTTGGTTTTTTGTGAGTTTTTGATAAACATTCTAATATAAGTTTGCAAGTTCCAACATTTAGTTGTATAAGAAATATTTTCCCATTCTAGGCCATTCTTTTGTCTGTCGCAGGTGACCGAATGAAACTAAACATTGAAAATTAATGAAGTTTATTTTTAAAATTTTGTTTAAATCTTTATATATATAAAACCACCTGGCCATGCCGGGCTGATCAGGGAAGAACTTATATGAAGATATTCCAGTCAATTTCACAAATCAACCGAGTCTGAGATTCGTAAATCAATTACTGCATTGGTAGCGATAAAAATAACAACGGGCACAATAAGGTGTGAAACTAATGTCACAGAAAGCCAGAAGAGGAAGTGTTATAGTTGAAGCAGAAGCAGCATATATATATAAACGTGAATAAATAATTAAAGAGGCTTCGCAACACCGTCCTTACAGTAAAATATAAAATACTATTTATCACTCTTTAATAGCAGCTACGCGAGCCAACCCAGCACCTTGTTTGGATTAAAAAAAAAACGTCATGCAAAATAGGTTGAGTTGTTTTGATTAAACAAAAAGAAGCTGTTTGGCACTATTTTTGAAGCCTAGGTCATTGGACCAGACCAGTAACATGAAAGCCAAAATGGAGAAGTTAACTTTGTAAATGTAATTTAAACGGATGTAGTAATAAAACTTGCTTGAAATGTTCAAGATATGATAGTGCATGTGGTGGTTTAAGTGTGACGATTAAAATAAATCATAGGTCTGGGTCGGATTAGGGAAGTACTTATACCAAGATATTCCAGTTGATTTTACAAATAAACTGAGTCTGAGATTCGTCAATTAATTACTGTATTGGCAGCAAAACATATAACAACGGGTACAATAATATCCTTATCTTCAAAAAAAAGATTGGAGCCATATATAATAAATATGGTGTGAAATTAATGTCACAGAAAGCTCAAGGATTGACTGTCGTAGCTGAAGCAGAAGCAGCATGCATTACAAAATGATTTTATTAGTGATTCTTAAATTTAAAATGCCATTTTTTGCAATGAAACATAACTATGATCAGGATGGTATAATGCCTAGTTTGTAACGCCATAGTATAATTAATATACATTTCGTCATGTTATATTTTCATTAATGCTTAGTTTGTTATTTGTAGAAGTTATGTCAAGCTGCTTTCATCGAGATATATCGGAATATCCCTAAATCACCGGTTTCCGGACTGCAACCTGTACTAACTATCCTATGGTCCATACTAAAAAAAATGCTGGCTGGGTTAGATAGTGTGGTAAATGTTAAAACAATGAAATGTTACTTCAACAAAGCCCAAAAACTTGAATGTTGTTGTTACTTATGGTTTTACGCGCAATACTACTTTTGTATTTTAATTAATATAAAAAAATAAAAAATAGACAATGAACCAACTCCATCGGGAAGTGTTTACCAATCGGTTACAGGTATGTCTACACCACCTCGTATTTCGTTGGCCGATTGTGGTCAAGTGAATACAGTAAAACCTGTCTAAGGCAGAATCACACGGGACCGAGTAAAATTTCCGACTGAAGCAGGTTTTCCGACTTAGACATAGTGAACATGAATTTCCTTAATTATACAGGGTGGTCCGTAAGTCCCTACCCATCCATGTATCTTATGTATCCAGTGTATCTGTGTGGTGTCACCAGTATTCTTGCGCTCATGTACCCACGTACTTGTCACAATACGCTCTTCAAGTGTAAATGGGCTTACAATGGCCATATTTTTCTGAAAAAAAAAGAAAAAAATTTATAATACATGCGTAACTGAATATAACATAATAACATATGGATGATATGGACTTACGGGTTACCCTGTATATAATTTCTGAGCGGAACGTTATACTTGCTTGGCTTAAGGGAAGTAAGACGTTTATTATACTGTTTATGCTATATTTATTAGTATAAGAACGAAAATACACATTAAAAATATACATAAGTACACAAAATCTTAATCAAATTTATTTGAAGAAAGTGTCCAATTTCAACTGTTTCGTTTTTTAATGGGCTTTCTTGCGGTTAAAAGAGAAAGCCAATTCTACGGTCTTTTCATGAAGTTCATTTTACCCCTTTATGTTTGCATACAATTTGATAGTGTTAATATTAACACTTGCGATGAAGCAGGAATTTCTAATTCCTCATTATCTTTTCCATTTTGTTAATCTTCTGAATTTCTCACACTGTTACTATCTTGCAATTCTATTATAGATTTTAAATCAATTTCATCAGCTTCTATGAAAACATTCAAGTCAACGTTCACAGAACTTTCTGCGTTCACAAAATCATCTGCATCAATCTTCTCATCAGAGTTTGGATTTCACTAGAATCATCATAACAAACAACTTCTCCGCAATCTCCACCATTATCAAGAATAAATTCACAGTTTTGAAAGCGCTTTCATTACGCACTTAATTGAATGACTTAAAAATGCAATTGCATCTAACACGTCAATTTTCACGGTCATTTCAGATGCTCTTTTACAGTCGTCTATGCTTGCAATGATACAGCAGTTTTCTGTATTTCAATTTTATACACTGTATAATTCCATTATCTAGTGGCTGTAGAACTGATGTTGTACATGGAAGTAGAAAGACTAAACGAACATTTGAAAGTTGAACTTTTGGGTGACAAGTTACATTATCTAGGAAAAGTAGAATATTCCTATTTTCTTGTTCCATTCTTTTGTTTAATTTAACTGCAAAAATAATGACGGCAGAAAAAAGAACAGAATATATTTAACCAATACTTACTGTAACAAAATGTCCGAGAATTTATTAATATTCCAACAAATTATTAATTAAACAAGAATTTATAAATATTTAAATAAATTATTAATTAAACAAGAAATTAATATTTAATCAAAAACATTTTTTCCGCCTTACTCAAGTTCTAATCCTACTTGTTGATAGATGAGGTAAGTGAAAGATAGTTTTTACTCCGCGTTTCGCAGGTTCCGCTATATAGAGGGTCTTTTATAAGAAAAACCTTAATGCTGTTAAATTTTGATATTTCCGACTTGTATCGTTTCCGCCTTAGACAGGTTTTAATATGGTGTAGTATATCGGGCTGTGTATCAATGGGCTCAGGATTCGAGGTGATACGTTTTATTGATTATGCTCCTCAACTTCTAATGTGGGCGCGTTTTAAAAGTGAAAGTCAATCCCGTTGTTCAGTTCCAAGAGTCGAAGAAAATCTTTGTGGTGACGGATGCTGCTAATTGTCTGCTTTCACAGTGGTAGTTCAAAATAGAATATCATTTATTTTTAAAATTACAATTAAACCTCGTTTGGTTTAGTTTAAAAACGTTAGTAAATTGCAACAACAACGAAAACAATTTAAAGTGCCTTAAAAAAGTTACTTTGTTTAATTGTGTTTTGCATATTATATACGCATTACTATAAGTATGCGATAAATTTATCATTCGTATTTGCTGGCCACATGATAAAGCTCTGGATTTCGAAACTTATGAAGTCAGGTTGCGTTAACATAAAAGATTCCTCACAGTTTAATATATTATAAGTGACAGTTAACCCTTCTCTGTACTGAGATAATGGATGATAGAGTGATAATACCTAGCTGTCTTCCATCTTGTTAGTAGTTCAAAATTAGGAATAGTGAAAAATAGCCTTGGTAGTTTTGCCATAAATACTAAATCCAATACAGGTACAAAAACACAACTTTATTACCTAGTTTCTTTACAATAAAAGAATATATTTTTAAAAAAATGCAGTATCTTTTATAGCCCCATCCCATTACTAACATGATCAGTCATCTGCCAGTGTAGGCCCTAATTCTAATGTTTTGATGACACAAACTATAAGATTTACAACAAACCACTACGTGCAGTTTTTTCCGATAGATTTGGTGCATTGCCCTTACTCTTTATTAATACTATAATAAAATGTATATCACTGAGTAATAGTATTACATAAACTATAATTTAACCTCTGTGATGTTTTAAAATCCAATAAAAGCATGTCAATAAATAATTTTATTTTGACTGATTTCAGTTTTCAAAGGTAATTAGATGAAAAAACATTAAAGGACACCATTGCGAACTTTAAAATGGGATTAGTTCATCTAATTACCTATGTTAAAGAAAAAGGCTGAAAGAGTGATCTTTTACATTAGATTATTTCTTATTTTATTAAATAATTGGTTAGGATATTTCCATAAAGAAAATTGTGCATTTTTATTTGAGAAGTATGTTTGGAATGTTAATGTGTATATGGACGTTTCCTGAATTTATTTCAACTAGAAAACAGATAGAAAACCTGTACTGCTCAAAGCCAAGACAGCCATACACAGTACCCATTGGAAAGACTATACAATAAACATTAATTTTCTCAAAACAAAGTAATTGCTTAATACACATTTCACTAAAAATACCACCAGCAGTAGACTTAAATTGACAACTTTCGTTTGTATCATCAGAAGATACAACACTTAATAGCTTCATGTACATTTATTGGTAATTTTTATTGTTCCAGGAAAATATGGTTAACCATGTAACTATATTTCCTAATAAGACTTTAGAAATGTCATCTGATATGTGATATAAGTTAATGTTTCATAAAGTTACTAGTTCTATCTTAATTCTGAACATAAACTTTTGCATGTCTCAAGTTTTCTTAGCTAGGAACATCTGTAATACCAACTGTATAGAAAGAATAATTCCCATAACAATAAGGTGTATTTATGTATTATTTACAGTACATTTTTGCAAAACTAAACTTTTAACCTGGAGGACTTTTACTTCTTGAAAAAATGGCCATAATGTTATTAGACACTAATTAATCTATATTTACTAAACATATTGTTAATTCTGTTAATTGTTAATAGTCAAAACTACTATTTTGACTGTCTTAGAATCTAACTATATAACATATTTATCTCTTGTGTAACATTAAACGTATATTGGACTAGCATGTATTTGATTTAATATAACTTTTCTCTTATCATGCATAAAAAAGTACACTAAATTTTTGTAATGCACAGTTTAACAAAGTGTTGACATTCATTAAGCAATAAATTAAACAAAAAATTAAAAATTTTATAGATTGTAATATTGTTATTATTAAATATGTCCACACATGAGCTTATTAATCTATTTACTAAAAATTTCATAAAACAGAATAAAAGTATGTCATAACACTTAAATTACTTTGCTGCTTGTTTTTTGTTATCATAGACTAAATTTTCTACAGTTCTGAAAGTACAAAAATCTTTCCTTTACACTTATTGATGAAAATATAACATAAAATCTTCTGCTGTGTTATAAGCATTAGTTTGTCATCTAAATTATTTTTCTGCAGATTTGTCTCTGTAGCTTGAAGACTGGTTTGTAGAATAAGAGGGTTTTTCTGCATTCCCACAACTCATACCTTTCCTTGTTTTGTTATGCTATTAGTGGACTTTAAAGATGGAAGACTAGTTCATCATACCCAAGGTCAAAACTATATAGAGGTAAAGGTAAAAAATATTAAGATAAAGAAACATCAGAAGACATAGATTTTTCTCAGAAGATATCTATTAATAGAGATGAAACATACGTGTAATCAGCTGGCTGTTCATACTGTGATAACTTCCTTGAGAAACTTTCCTAAATAAACTACTTATAGCTTTATTATATAAAATCAAACAATCAAAACTGTTTGATCAACAGAAATCTTATGCATGCTGTGTGTTTACAATAATTTTTTCTAGCTGACAAAATGTTTAATATTAGTTTAAAAATATCAATTTCTATTAATTAAATTTTAGTCAGATTTTGTAACCCCTTCCCTATATATTCAATATATAAATGGTTTGTGGTTTTTATTTTTAAATTTTAGAAAAACATGATGAAAAAAGTAGTTACAATCCTATCACTAGATTAATATCACAATACACTGGAGCAGTGTTTCTTAATTTTTTATTCTTAAGGCACTTGGAACTATTAAAAACTAATGTGACATGCAACTAACTGTGATACTTATAATAAATAAATACAGTAAAACCATATGCATAAGAATCTGAAAACCAGACAGTGGTAAATGTCTTGTGAATACTTTTATTGGAAAGTCCAAGGGTTTTTGATACTAAAAACTGGGTTCTGATACTTGCAGTGCACATAAGACAGAGAGCTAATTCTGTAGTAATCATATTAAAACTGCAGTTGTAATGCATTTCTTAATACTTGTTCATTTCTTCTGCAAACCAACTATGGAAAAGTGGAAAAAGTTTTGCAGCATTTTATAGTAAGTTGTTAATCACCTCCTATAGTTCCATAACAATGTACCAGATGGCTTAAACCTTGCAACAATGTACTATCAGTAGATATTATTTTATAATAAGTTGTCACTTAACTTGTAACTTGAATTATACATTGTTTATTTTGTAGTGAAATACTAATTAGTGCATATTTCATTATAATGTCCCAATTGGTTTCTATTTTGTAATAAAGTACACATCACTTCACATTGTATAATAATAATTAGGTGATA
The DNA here is from genome assembly GCF_004210375.1 of Tachypleus tridentatus. Taxonomy (NCBI): domain Eukaryota; kingdom Metazoa; phylum Arthropoda; class Merostomata; order Xiphosura; family Limulidae; genus Tachypleus; species Tachypleus tridentatus. Next base: position 105,718,376 of record NC_134832.1, read on the forward strand.
TATTTTGTTAGTTATATAATTTTTCATTGAATATCTTGTTTGTTACAAAATTAATCAGTGCTTGTTTTGTAATTAATTGTGGAGCAAATTCAGCTATTTATAAAACTTATCAGTATATATTTTATGGTAGATGATTATGCATATATAATTAATTTATATTTGTTAATTCTTCTAAGTAAATATACTCTTCAAAAAAAGAAACGCAAAAGGCAAAATTTGAGACAAGTTGTTAACAAGTTTATTCTGGGTAATTCTGTATGACATGTGTGAAACTTTGCACATTCACTGCTGAACATCCAAAGTCTGCAAAGGCGAAGTACACGCTCACTAGGTGAAGTTTAACGTCACTCAGCGTCAATAACGAGTATGCCCCCCGTGAGCATCAATAACTGCTTGGCATCTCCTGCCTATGGAAGCGATGAGATGATGAATCACATCCTGTGGAATGGCTGTCCACTCAGCCTGCAAAGCTGCTGCAAGCTAAGGTAGAGTCTGTGGTTGAGGTTGTCGCCTTCGCAGACATCGGTCCAATTCCTCCCAAAGATGTTCGATGGGGTTTAAATCTGGTGATCTGGAGGGCCAGGGAAGAACGTTAATGTTGTGGTGTCTCAAGAAGACAGTGGTGAGTCGGGCTGTGTGAGGACGGGCGTTGTCATGTTGAAAGCGTCGTTGACGTTCACCATGATGGGTTGCATATGGGGCCTAAGAATCTCGTCGACGTATCGTTGAGCCGTAAGATTCCCTCGAATGTGCAAAAGGTCTGTTCTGGCATTGTAGGCGATGGCAGCCTACATCGTGATGCTGCCACCACCAAATCTGTCAACTTCCTGCACACAGTTTGCTGCAAAACGTTCACCTCGGCGACGGTAAACACGGGTCCTTCCATCATGCCTATGAAGCATAAAACGTGATTCATCGCTGAACCAAACATGCCTCCATCGTCGATGAGGCCATACCTGATGTGTCCGAGTCCACTGCAGCCTTGCTTGACGATGTTGCTGGGTGAGGATGACGCCTCTGACTGGACGTCGAGGTTGGATTCCTGCATCTTGTAGACGGTTGCATGTGGTCTGATCAGAAATCCTATGCAGCCCTGGTATGGTTGAGGCAGTAGACGTCGCAGTGGTGGTCCTATCCCGAAGGTGATGTAACCAGATATAGCGATCTTGTGCGGGCGTGGTGACATGAGGTCTGCCAGATCGTGGACGGTCACGAGTTGATCCATGTTGTTGGTGACGATTTCGTAGCCTTGTGATGGTGCTTGGGTGGGCATTCACAGCTCTGGCAACATCTGATTCGCCTGCTTCCAAGCGACCAATGGCGTTGTTGCGTTGTGCTTCAGTCAGTCTTGGCGTAACTGTATTGCGTGTCGGTGGCTTAACACTGAGCTATGGAAACAGAGAACCCGTCACTTTTATAGGGATTTTGCACATGTTGCATTTGCAGAACATGCAGATCTCTCAAACAAATTTATTGGACACGAATGCGTTTTGGCGAAAAATCCGATGTTTTCCTTGGTTTTCAAAGTGCACAACTTTTATTGTCATTTTGGTCTGACAGTCAGTGCCTTAACACGTGTAACATCACATACTCTGAGCTTGTAACGTTATTACATATATTTCTCTTTAAAATAACAAAAATATCCCTTTTGCGTTTCTTGTTTTGAAGAGTATACATTTTGTGGTAATTAATTAAAAAGGCAATTATTATAGATTCAACTGTATGATCATTAAATGATTGGTAACAATAATTTATTTCCTTTACTGTTTTTTATGTCTTTCAAACAAACAAGTATATATTTATCTCTACTTTGAATGACTAAACAGAGAATTACACTATTTTCTATTATTTTTGTAAGGGTAATTATTAGTTCTCTTTATCTGTAACATAATCCATTAAAATGCATACTTTTAGTTTAGGTTATTATATAACATGTTATTTATCACATGTACAAGTCTTATTAGCTATCAGGTTACTTACTCAATTCATCTAATCTTCATACTTAGCTTACACTCTATATATGTATAATCACTTTAAAGCCTACTAAAATTTCTGTTAACTAAAGAAATATCCAAATAAGAAACCACTATGTTGTTTATTTTAAATACTAAAATAACCAACAGTTCCGGTCCAGGTAAATAGGAATCCACCTGTTATTTTCACTAAATACTAAAATAACCAACAATTCTTGTCCAGTTAATAAGGATTCATCTGATATTTTTACTAAATACTAAAATAACCAACATTTATGGTACAGTTAAATAAGAATACATCTGTATTATTATTATTAAACACTAAAATATCTAGCAACCCCAGTACAGTTAAACAAGAATCCACCTGTTATTTTCACTAAATACTAAAATAACCAACAATTCTTGTCCAGTTAATAAGGATTCATCTGTTATTTTTACTAAATACTAAAATAACCAACAATTCTTGTCCAGTTAATAAGGATTCATCTGTTATTTTTACTAAATACTAAAATAACCAACATTTATGGTACAGTTAAATAAGAATACATCTATATTATTATTAAACACTAAAATATCTAGCAACCCCAGTACAGTTAAACAAGAATCCACCTATGTTATTTTTACTAAATAATAAAATAGCAAACAGTTCCAGTCCAGTTAGATAACAAACCACTTGTGTTATTTCTAGTATTTAATAAAATAACCATAATTGATAACTTCAGTCTCATTTAATAATAAACCTGTTTATTCCATTATTGTATAGGCTTCACTCATTTAATCTGCAGTGTATAATAATAACTAAACCTAGCAGTTGTTCAACAAAAAACTTTTTAGTTTTTTTATTCTAAGTAATTATTATAGTGACTTTTGAAACAAAAATTTGGACTTATGTTTAACTTGTATTATTTATATAAATATGTTATCTCACCATTCAAACTACAAGTAGAATCATAGAGGGCTCATGAGTAAGTTACAATGATCAGGACCCAAACGTTTCTTTACTTTCATTTGCATTTTCCACTTTCTTTCTTCTCTGAGCTAAAATAGACTGTAATTCTTGACCACTCATAGTTTTATACTGAGAAAAAACAAAACAAGTTATAATTATTAATAATCTATTATAGCATATGAATAGACTTATCTCAGAATTATCTAGTAAATTGTTCTACAGGACCTATATGATAGTGAACACATTTGATATTTGTAAACTTCAAATTCAGAGCAGAAATAAACTTGACCAATGAACCTATGATCGTCAAAATGCTACATTTTTAACATTTTAAAATAATGTTTAAAAATATTTTAAAAACAAACTTTAAAGTTAGAAATACATACATCATTATTTTGACAGCTAAATGAAAACACAGAAATGTTACAAGGTGAATTTTATTTTTACTAAACACTCAACAACTTGCAAATTGAAGTTGATGGTGATTTTTGTAGAGACAATGTAACTAACTCTAAACATAATATTTACTTACACCACTCATATTTTTCTGAACAGCAATATGACCATGCAGACGACTCCCAACTTCTACTCCCAACATTTCTTCAAGTTGGCTCCTTGTAAGCTCAAACAGTCTCTTTCCATTCATCTCTTTAAACAACTGACAGGCTCTGGTGAGAAGTTTCAGGAAATTAAAAATTATCTAGTTTATTCTTAACTAAAACCTATTATCTCAATACCTTATCTGTGAACTCAAACTGTCAAGGTGCAGTAGAATGAGATGATTAAAATAACTAATACCAAATGGATTTATATTATTTAAACAAAATACTCATTCAGGCATTCATTAGGACTAAAGTTAGAAAATTTTATTAGAGGTAAAATACTGTTGCTAAAGAAAAATATGATATTTGAAGTTCAAGTAAAATTATGTTAAACATAATGTCAAGAAATTTGTGATTTTAAAGAGTAATGAAATGCTTCCACTAACATAGAAATGGTATATTTCAATCTATGATGATGTGAAAGCTAATACAGCATCTAAATAAAATACCATACAAGTATTTACACTATTTTCAATTACTCCTTTTCAAAGCTTATATTTTGCAATATTTCAAACTTATGCCTACATCAGGCAACTATGGAAAGAAGATAAAGAGAGAAAACAACTGTGATCATTTGACAGGAAACCAGGATAATTAATGAATACTTGTTTACTGTAATAAACGTATTCAGAAGTAATATCTTTAAACTCACTCTGGGCTATAATCTTTAGCTTCTAACCAATGCTGCACTTCCACTGGTGTAGAATCAGCAGTGATGTAAACTGCTGCTAAATTGCTTTGCTGTATCAAACCCAACTTTTTCTTTGCTTTGTGGCCTAAGGTCAGTCTCTCTCTCAGTTCCTCCTGAAACAAGTCTCGTGTATTTGTAGTTTTAGGATGCACTTCCTGCTTTATTTTTACTGCTGAATCTAGTCCAGAATAACAAAAGAAAACTCAGTTGTCTTTGCATAACATTCATTATTTAAATAAGAAAGAAATATACGTTAGTAATGGATTCAGTTCAGTTGTATATAACTTACTAATGGAAGAACAGTTACCTTAAATTTGAAAAGAAAATTATACTGCTTATATTAAATGTACTAATTATCAAAGCTTTTGTTAGTGGAAGGTATAGATTTGGCAAAGTTGAAACAGAAGGAACTGGTCCATTTTAATTATAATTTTTTCCAATTTGTCTAGAGAAACGTTCATACACTTTAAGGTAAAATGTATAAAACAAATATGCACTTAAGCTGAGAAATTATATGTGTAGGTAAAATTTAACTTCAGATGGTTTATAATTAAGCATACATAAAATAACATACAATTCTAAATAAATATAAGGCTGTTCTCTAAAAGTTCATTAAAAGATTTAAGAAAGGAAAAGTAGAATTTTTAATTATTAGTTTTTGACTTTTAGTTCAGAAATTAAAAACACTCCAAAAGAAAGATAAGTGCAGATGCTAAATACTAAGAAGTATATTTTTACTTTTTCTTCTGCAGTTATGTTTTGTTGTCTGTGGTAATACACTTGACATATAGTTACAAGAAAGAGTTTTATGTCTCGTTCCTTTTTTGTTCATGGTCATTGTTGGTTATATTTTAACTCCAAGTTATTGTGCTTGAGTTATATCTACAGAGATTAGTTTCATGTCTATTTAGTTATCTTTTTTTTGTTTATAATTATTGACAAGCCTGTACATGATTATACTTGTGGTTGTATACCCTAATAGGTGTTTTGAGTACTCTAACATGCCTAAAACCTATTCATGGTTATATGTAATTTTGTACAAGGTATTGTGAGTGCTTGGTTCTTTCTTACATACAATACTAAAGGTAAAAAAAAAAAAAAATCTTATTTCACGATAACTCATTTCTATTTCTTCATATTTACATGCTTTTTACCCACCCCTTCCATATTAATTGTCTTTCAAACACTGACAAAATATGTTTATCAACACTGAAAACCATATTTATAGCTCTAACAATTTAATTTAAAAAAGTCTTATGGTAGTTTGTGTCAAAAAGAGTATTATATACTTCATTTACAATCTTCTCAGTAATTTACTTTGTGTATAAACATTGTAAAGTTTTCAAATAAAACAGTTTGTTACCACTTACCCTTTAATGATTTACAGATACAAACTGATAATTACAAAATTATACATGCATTTCAGTGTTCCTCAAATTAAAATAAAAACACTTCTTTATTTTCTCAATGAAACAACTTGTCAACTAGCATTACTGGTTTAATATCTGTATTTGTTCTTGATATTTTACAACAAAAGGCAGCTACAATTCTACAAACTAGTTCCTCAATACATAGTATTGCAAAAGTATAAAAGGACTAACTACTATTTAACCTTAAAATTTTTCATGTTTCCTGAAACTTCTTTTGATACAGCCCAAATGAACTCACTGAAACTGCATAAAACAATAAACATTCAACCTTCCAATATACTTCTATACAACAGTAACTAGGATGCCAGAGTACTACTTAAACATAAATAAAACATTTTTCATACTGGTGTTATTTCTATTTTCATCTTAATTCCTAAACATTATTGTATCTAATATACTTTTTATCTGTAAGTATAAATCTGAGGGAGTTCGTGTAATGAAATTTTTACCATACTTAGATTTGGTTTATTTTTATTATATTTTGTTTCTTTAAAAGTTGAAAGCCTAAGACAGATGATAAGAAAAGGAGGTTTCAGTTAAGCTAAAACAAGTCATGTTATTATCTGCTTTAATTCTGGGAGTATTGTGTGTGTGTAAAATTTATTTCTAACTAAAGTTGCTTAAGCAATAAAACTTTGTGGTCTCTTCATATTTTTTCACACCTTATTAAATATCCTAGATTCCAAAGTAAGAAATTTATCAACTTGAGTCAGTGAAACAAACCCAGAGAAAATATTGTTGTGACATTGTTCTTTCATCAGTGAGTTCTTTTTAAATTATCGAGAGAAATTAATTCAGCATTCAGTCCATGTAACAAGAATAAATTACATTATTTCTTCCTTTAACATTCTACAAGCTTGAAAATTTGTACATTGTTATAAATTGTTGTAGGCTTACAAGTCTACATTACAAATGATGTTGAAACCTCACTAATATTACTAGGCCTAACATAAAATCAACTTATTTGTACAAAATAACTCAATAAGAACAGTAGTACGCACAGATCCACGTTCTTCATGAAAAACAAACTGATTAATTTAACCTTCTATCTTGAAATAAATTTCTATCTTTTTATAACTCTAAAAATGTTTTCACTTTATATTCTTGATGCTTTATGGAACCTTATATTTATAATCCAGTTTTGAATATACTAGTGAACTATACATCACCTCCTTAGAATTTTCTAGATGTTTTAAGCCTGCCTTATTAAACCTTATGACCTTAAGAGCCACATCTTCTTGAACTTAAGTCCTAATTACAGCATCAAAAATAGAGCATAAAACAATATCTTACATTTGGATACATCAGATGCTGTAGCTGTGAATGATGGTGGAGGTAGGGGAGGAGGAAGAGGAGTCATCACAGGTTCTGGCTGAATGGTCATGAAACCAGACCTCTCTGGAGTTGTCCAAAGTGGAAGGAAACGATTATTTCTTTGTTTTCCTGGGTAAAACAAACATAAAAATAGGCAAAGGAATGGGCATAATGTGGTTAATGAGGTTTAGCACACTTTCACAGGAGTTGCATAGCATAAGCATGATAGAATTTGGATTCATCATTACGAGTTGTGTAGTCTAATAATACAAAGATTTTATTGATTGATTGATTGATTTAGTGTTTTATGGCACAAAGCAGCGAGGCTATCTGCGCCAGACATTCGGTAAAAATGTAAAAAAAAAATAAATAAATAAAATAAATGTGGTAATAGACATAAATGGAAATGAAGGTAAAACAAAAAAGTATAAAACCAATGTTGACACCTAGTCTACAATGTTAAGATAGAAGGCAGAGTATAAAAAGTTGTAAGGTATTTACTCTAGCAAAAAGGTAATGATCATAACCTGCCAGGAAGATTAACAGGTAAGTTCAAGAACCACCGTCAATCAACTGAAGTTGGCCTTTCCAGTCCTGGTTCTGGGTTATGTGTCATAGCAGCTATTATCAAAATGTAAAAGAATAAAAGTTTTAAAAGACACTCCGCAAAATCGTAATAATGAGTAGCCAAATGTCCAGTAAAAAGATAAAAGTCAAGTAAATGGAGTAAAATTTGTAAAAGTAATTGAAGATAAAAGCAAAACGGCAATTAAAACAGAAAATGGCGTAAAAACCAATGTTGACATCCAGTTAACAAAGTTGTAAAGAACTACCTGTAGCAGAATGGTAATGATCATAACCCGCCAGGAAGACTAACAGGTAAGTATAAAAACCACCGTCAGTCACCTGAAGTTGGTCTTTCCAGTCCTGGTTCCGGGTTATGAGCCAATATGGCCAGTACTAAAAAGTTAAGTAGTAAAAGTGTGAAATGATATGCAGTAAAAGTATAATAACAACTCGCCAGGATGACTAACGAGTAGTTCAAACGGATAGTTCAAACAGGAGCGTTAGTCACCTGAAGTTGGTCTTTCCAGTCCTGGTGTCGAGTTATTTAATGTTCTGGCCATTGTCTAATGTCAAATTGAAGGAGAGAGATTAAAACTGTAAAAAAGGAACCACAATTAAAAAGGTGTAATGAATAAATATGCAACACTTAAATGAAATTAAAAAGGTTAATGGCCATTAAAAATTAAAAACATTATCAAGGTGGACAGAGTCACCATCACCAATAACTCTGTCCAATGTTACAGATTGACCCTGGGAAAAAATATGTTTAAAATATTGCCGTCGTTGAGAATTGTAACGATGGCAAGAAAGTAAAACGTGGCTGATAGTGATTTGAGTGTTACACAAACTACACATTGGTGCATCAGTTCCAGATAAAAGAAAATGATGAGTTAAAAACTGTGACCAATGCGTAGCCTAGTGAGAACAACTTCCTCCTTCCGAACTTTACGGAAGCTAGATGGCCAAAGTCCAATTTTGGGTTTGATTTGAAAAAGTTTGTTGTCACGTTGCTCATTCCAAGTGGACTGCCAGCTGGCACGGAGCCGAGCCTTGAAGACAACACCATAGTCCATGTACGGAATAGGCATAGGAGTGATGGTGCTGAAGCAGACATATTTAGCTGCCATGTCTGCAAGCTCGTTCCCGCGAATACCAACATGGCCTGGTATCCAGAAAAACTGGATTGAAGTAGCTGCTAATGAGAAATGGGCCAGTCGGTTTCGAATATCAGCGAGAATAGGATGTGAGCTAACGTGTAGCGATTCCAAAGCAAGTATACAACTAAGCGAATCAGTATAAATAGTGCAGTTGGAGTACTGCTCAGCTGCAATATGATCCAGGGCAAGAGATATGGCATACAGTTCAGCAGTGAACACAGAAGCTGTAGAAGGGATTCTGCGCGCAACTACTGACCCATAGCAGAGCCCACTGAATTACCTGATTTGGAACCATCTGTATAAATGGGAACTGAATGATTGTTTGAAAGATATTCATTGAATAAAAGACGGTACTTCCAATCTGGAGTATCTGCCTTTTTTAGGTGACTGAAAGAAAGGTCACATTTGGGGGCTGTAATAAGCCATGGTGGGATGGGCCGACCTGTGGAATCTGCAATGTTATCCAAGGACAGACCCAATTCATCCAATTGCTCCCGGATGCGAAGGCCAAATGGAGCAATGACAGATCGTCTGTTCTGAAAAAGTACTGCTCACCGAGGAAGGAAAACACATTTCCAGGTGGAATGCTTTGGTAAGGAATGAAGTTTCGAAGTATATTGTAAAGATAGTTGCAAACGGCGAAGGTGTAGAGAAGGTTCATGAGATTCAATGTATATACTTTGAACTGGAGAGGTACGGAAAGCCCCAGTGCAGAGTCGAAGTTCTTGGTGATGAACGGGTCCAGCATCTTTAAGGCCGAGGGTCTGGCAGAGCCATAGACCATTGATCCATAATCGAGTTTCGATCTAATAAGAGCACGATATACCTTTAACATTGAACAGCGATCTGCCCCCCAACTGGTAGAAGAGAGAACACAGAGGATGTTCAGTGCTCTTGTGCATTTGACCCGAAGCTGCTTTAAGTGTGGTATAAAGGTCAGTTTACGATCAAAGATAAGCCCCAAGAACTTGGTCTCCGGGACCACTGGCAGCAAAACTTCACCGATATGAAGTTCAGGATCAGGGTGAATACCCCGTCGACGGCAAAAGTGCATGCATACAGTTTTGGAGAGAGAGAAATTAAAGCCGTTCGCCAGAGTCTACTTCCGTACACAATTGAGGGCGGTTTGTAGTTGCCGCTCAATATATCTCATGTTTGACGACTGACATGAGATGTGAAAGTCGTCGACATACAGCCCATTCGCAATAGTGAGAGGGAGTTGTTCAGTGATGGCATTTATCTTTATACTGAAAAGTGTGACACTCAAAACACAGCCTTGAGGGACTCCAAGTTTCTGTACAAAAGAACGGGAAAGTGTCGAACCCACACGAACCTGGAATCTCCTGTGCATTAAAAATTTTTAAGAAACATGGGTAGATGGCCACGTAACCCATATGTATGGAGGTCTCGAAAAACGCCATACCTCCATGTTGTGTCGTAAGCCTTCTCTATGTCAAAGAATATTGATACAAGATGTTGGCGGTTGGGAAAGGCTTCTCTGATAGATGTTTCAAGACGAATTAGGTGGTCTGTGGTGGAGTGCTGTCGACGGAACCCACACTGGGTGGGCGAGAGGAGGTTGTTTGATTCAAGGAACCAAACAAGACGAGCATTAACCATCCTTTCTAATGTCTTACAGAGACAGCTCGTCAAAGCAATTGGACGGTAGTTTGAAGGAATCTTGGGATCTTTCCCTGGCTTAGAGAAGGGTAAAATAATAGCCTGGCGCCAGGCATAAGGAAAAACATTCTCCTGCCAGATCCGGTTGAAAACAATCAAAAGGACATCAAGAGAAGCAGGAGATAGATGGTGCAGCATGTCATAATGAATATCATCAGGTCCAACAGACGTACTGGCAGACCAATGAAGGGCCATTTTTAGTTCCACCAGGGTAAAGGGACAATTATAGTCAAAGAAACAGTCAGTTCGAAAGAAAAGAGGTGATCGCTCTGCCCGAGTCTTGATGGCCAGGAAGGTGGAGGAACAAGCAGAAGTGCTAGATACCCGCAAAAGCTTTCACCTAGAGTGTTAGCGATGTTCGAACATCAGTCACCTCCTGACCATCAGAGAGTAAGATCGAGAGGGGGATAGAATTGTAGTGTCCATTAACCTTTCGAATCCTGTCCCATATGATCTTGGAACTGGTGGTAGAAGATATACTGGTTGTGAACTTAATCCAAGATTCCTTCTGGCTGTGACGTCTTATCCACCTAGCATGTGCACGGGCCCGTTGGAAAGCAACCCGGTTTGAATGTGTGGGATATCTACGAAAAGTATCCCAGGCCCGCTTTTGAGCCTTCCGTGCTAAGTGGCAAGCAGAATTCCACCACGGACGAGGATATCGTGGAAAACGTGTCGAGGTTTTAGGAATACACTGAGCAGCTGCATGTGTAATACAGTCAGTTACCGCTGCTACACAGTCATCTATTGATGGCTGATTTACGATGGCAGGATCAAGTTCTGCGAGAGCAGTGAAAGTGGACCAGTCTGCCTGATCCAGCTTCCACCGGGGCACGCGGGTAGGGTGGCATCGACAACGACCAGTCTCTCTCAAAAGTATAGGAAAATGATCACTGCCTAGTGGATTACTGTCAACCCTCCAAAGATTTTAAAACACAAAATTTAATGACATAATTTTAACATAAAATACCTTCAAAACAATAATATGAGTAATGTAGTAATATCAAGTCTCCCACCAGAGGGGAATCTTACTGAAAATATAGGGATATTAAAGGACAATTCTGTAAAAAGTAAAGCAGGTAAAAGAGCTTAATGATCATAAAAGACAACAAAATGCAAACACTTATATACAGAAGTTCTTGTAATTAATAAGGTTTATACACTTTAATCAGTTATCATTTCAAATGATAACTTATTTCTATTCTCATGAGAACATTAGAAGAATGCTGGCAGTCTGCTGATAGGATAACATACAAAATCAATAATCTTAAATACATGTACATATCTTGCTTACACTGCAATGATACTAAATTAGTCCTAGTTGAAGAAAAAGCCTTCGTGCTTTAAGAATATGCAAGCAAGTTTAGTTTCAGTTACCGTATTTTATGCCTTGTAAGACACTACATCATGGAAGACACATCCTAATTTTGGAAAGTCAATTCTAAGAAAAAAATATTTTGACTCCGCAACCAACACCTTGATGCAGCCTTGACTTTTTTCCAACCTACTGAGTAAATACAGTCAAATACATCATATTATTCACAATATATCAACAGAATTAGTTAAACTGAATTTTTAAGCTATTGAAAACACTTGTAATTGGTAAGTAATGAGATTCCGATCTATATAAGAGGCTGTTTTGAGTAGATCCTAAGCTAACCTCTTGCCTTAACCCATCACCTTTGTCTTGGAAGATGCATGGGGATTTTTCAAGGTACTTTTGAAGAAAAAAGTGCATCTTACAACTTGTAAAATATGGTACCTTAGTAAATTTTAATAGATAAGCTTTTCTTGCTCCTAACAAATAGTAGAAAGTAGTTAATAAATATATCAATTAAAGTACAGAGGTATAGAGCAATATAGGGTTTGTGGAAGGACAATAATATGATAAAAATAACACATAAATGTTATTATAAGGTACTCTATACAGTTGAAAAATGTGAGGATGAAAAGAAAGTATTTCAATAGATCAGTTGTTCAATAAATTTTCTGTGTTTGCACACTTTGTGTTGTTTTTTAAGATAGAACAATAAAGTGTAATCACTCATACCCATTATAAATTTGGATGTTGAACAGGGAACTACTTCTAAGATCAAAATAAAACAGTTATTCATAAGAAGATTGTAGTAAGACAAGCAGTGTTATAATATTTATGATAGAATAATGTCAAAATCACTTAAGGTTGGTAATTTAATCTAGATCCATTCATTTGGTATGTTGGAGTTGGATGAATTGTTAATCTCTTGTAACAGAGGTCCAGGAACAACTGAATTTCATTACATAAATGCCCTAACTGGGACATTTATTTATGAGTTAGAACAGTAAGAGTTAAGGACATTTATTTGAAAGTTAGAAATAACATTATTATTCCAACTCTCAAGTAAATATTCTTACTGTTATAATTACAACTTCCAGGTAAATATCCTCACTGTTATTGTATCTACAGTGACATTAAAACATTATGCATAGGGCTTATGTATTGTTCAGACTATTAGAGTGATTATTCCTCTACTTTCTATTAATAAATGGATTTTTTAATCATAAAATATTATTCCCTACTGAGAATATTAATGTTAATTTAAGTCAATAAATATTTTATTTCTTTCTCTAACAACAGAGTCAAGTTTCACGTATAAAGAAGACATTAAAAAATCTCATTAAGAACATTATTTATAAAAGACACAAACATATCTTTATTTATATATATATATATATTATATTATAAAATGTGTGTGTGTGCAGCCTTGACCTTTTTCAACCTACTTAGTAAATACAGCCAACTAATAAGTAATGTCCAAAAATTTAATACAGAAAGTGCATCATCATTTCTGTCTTTGTAAAAGGCTTTAATAACTAAAATATGTAGTAAGATGTGTATAAAAATGTTCAGACAATAAAAGAAATTAACCCAACTCTATTTTTTCAGATCATTAATCAAATAAACCCTTACAAAAATGGAAGTATCTGAGAAGCACATTAGGCATATAATGCTTTATGAGTTTAAAAAAGGCAATAGTGCAGCAGAAACTACATAAAACATTCAAAGTGTTTATGGTGCAGAGTTTCTCAATGAAAGAAAATGTCGAAGGTGGTTTCAGAAGTTTAGATAAGGTGACCACAGCTTAAGTGATGCGCCACGTTCAGATCGTCCTGTTGAGTTTAATGATGACTTGCTGCTGGCTGCACTTGATGAAGATTGTGCTGTGACAGTTGAAGAATTAGCACAGAAGCTTAATTCAACTCATTCAACAGCTTGGAATAGTGTAAAAAACTTGGAAAATGGGCCCCCATGATTTGACAGAAGCCAACCTTAGAGCAAGAGTGAACATTTGCACTTTTCTGCACTCTGGGTGAACATAACTCACTTTTTTGAACAGCTTATTTACTGGAGATGAAAAGTGGATATATTATAAAATTTTTAATCGTTGCAGAAAATGGCTCAGCACAGGCAAACTGGCTAAAGCACAGCACAAAATGAACCTCCACTCAAGGAAAGTCTTATTAAGCATTATGTGAGATATTGTTGGTGTGATCCACTTTGAGTTGCTGCCACTCAGTGTAACGATTACATCAGGCTTCTATTGTCAATAGTTAAAGTGTTTGAATGTTGCACTGAAAGAAAAGAGGCCTTCTTTGATCAATTGTAAAGGTGTTGTGTTACACCAGGATAATGCATGGCCTCATACAGCAAGGATCACATCTGCAAAGATTGAAGAGCTAGACTGGGAAAACTTCTACATCTTCCTTATTCTCCAGACCCTGTCCCATCTGATTATCATCTATTTCAAAGTTTGTAGAATTATCTTGATAGAAAAGAGCTGGAAACACATGAAGATGTCAGAACTATCTTATCTACATTCTTTTCCTCCAAACCCAAAAAATTTTAAAGAAGTGGCATTCAGAACTTGTGAATCATTGGCAGGAAGTAATTAATGATAATGAAACATACATTATTGATTAAATAACATTAAAAGCATTTGAAATCCTTTCTCTATTTCTGAACCTAAAATCGGACATCACTTATGGGATGACCTGATATTATGTGTTTGTGTTCATGTACATATGCATGCATGACAAGCATAAGTGTATGGATAGAAATTAATGTTAATAGTCTTAAGTTAACATTTCAAGCAAATGACATTTCCTTAAAACATTCATAAGTATATGTATATATAATGTTTTAATACTTAATGCTCAAGACAGTAAAAAGAAATGGGTAGTTGATGTTGAATATGCAAAAATTATCATCCAGTTAATAGTATAATGTAAGAGACAAAAATACCAAATGTGAAAGTAATCACAAACGAGTGAACTCTTTTACTTAGGTTATAGGACAAAATATTTTTGTTTGATTAAAAAAAAGTAAAAGAAACCATAAACTCATAAAATGTAAAAACAAGTTCTTATTTATTCTTTAGTTTCATATTTCTATTATACAAACGAATGACTGATGCTTCATCATTAAGAGAAATAGCTGAAAGTATTAAATGTATATAAAAAAGGTTTGTTTTTGAATTTTGTGCAAAGCAACAAGAGGGCTATCTGTGCTAACCATCCTTAATTTAGCAGTGGAAGACTAGAGGGAAGGCAGCAAGTCATCACCACCCACCACCAACTCATGGGCTACTCTTTTACCAGTGAATAGTGGGATTGACTGTCACATTATAACACCCTCTGCCTGAAAGGGTAAGCATGTTTGCAGGGGCAGGGATTTGAACCTGTAATCTTTAGATTGGAAGCTGAGTGCTCTAACCACCTAGCTATGCTGGACCAATACATACATACAAAGGGAATATAAATATTATTTTAATTTAAATTAAAACTATTTAGCCTGACATCTCCAAAACAATTGTTGTAAATAGCCTTGAAATTTAAACCTATGTACAATGAAAGTCATTTTGTGTAACAAGCTTTAGCTCTAAGCAAAAATCCTTGTCAGGAGTGTCATACAAAATCTTTGTTGTTGAAATATTTTTTATACACTTTTCTTATCAAATAGCCTTACTGGGCAGGTAAAGAACAATTTAATTATTATCAATTTGATTGTGACTTAATATCACATAATGTTTCTACCTTCTTATTTTGTTTGGGATGAAACTTAGCTGTTAAAACAAACGTTCTGCATGGCAGACTTCTGTTTATACTGCAATAAATATGTCTGTACAAAAGAGGCTCTTAGTGAAACTTATATTAACATTTAATAGAAAAGATGCTGTTTTATCTGTTGCTACATAATGAAACTTTTGCACGATAATATCATGCAAGATGAATCAATATATTTTAACAATTGGAAAATATAGTGCAAACTAAATTCTCTTTTTTATGTATGGCCAGAACATATTGTTAACAGATAGGATACTCAGATAGTGAAACAATGCATTTTAATCTTTACAAGTAGCAATGTAAGAAAAGTATACTTACTTAGTTATACTGACTCCTGATTGATTGGTAATTTTACTCTTATGTTTATAGCTTGCTCTGATTGGAATTTAATATTACTTAAGTAAATATACCCTTAACTGTTTGATCTTGAAGCATTTAATGGTAATAAAATTCATGACTTTTTAATATTCAAATTGTGTTGGTTTTTCTTCACCATACTCAGGTATATTAAGTCGTATACTTTTAAGAAGTCAGAATTTAGCTATCTCTGGTTTTTAAACATTCTTCAGCATGTAGAAACATTTAATGATCCAAACTGAGATTAACTTACTGTGTAACTGCTTTGTACTACACAGCATCTGATAGACTAGTAGTGTATGTAACATTTGTTTCAGGATGTTTGCTGTCACTGTATACATAATACTGTATTGAGATTGAAAATAAATTAATATACTGTTTTATGTGATTCACTCTATAGACTACAGTGTAAAAGCAAATGTATCACTAGATGTAAACTTCAAGATTATATGTATCATTTGATGCAGGATATAAGATAATAACAATAAGCAGTGTATCAACCCATGCTTTAGATGTGTGTATGTACTATTAGTTGAAGGCTGTACATTATATTATAAGTTCAAAGTACCTCTTAATATAGGCTGCAGAAAAACTGCAAAAATGCATATATCACTTGACAGAGGTTAGGTTTAACTAAGACAGAATATTTTTCACCTGATTCAAGCTGCAGATAACATGATAAGCTTGCATTTACTACTCAAGTCACAAGTTACATAAACTGTCAGAAAATGTACAAAATATAATGCATGCTATAGTTTGCTAATAGATAAAGTCTACACATTAACAGATTAAGCTTCAAGTTAACTGAATGTTCAGTAATTTTTACTTGTCCTCTACAAGTGGCCTTAACTCATCCACAGAAGAAATCCTGGTAGGGTAAAATAAAACCAAACTCAAATGGCCATATAGCATTTTATATGATTTAGATCATATCAACTGACTATCTAACCAACCATGAATGATGACATTCAAGTTATATATATATATTGAATAATGTAAAACAAATTATGATACTTTACATAAAGACTGTAAGGGTATGTGCACCACCTGACTGAGGTAGTAGAGCATGTGATAATTTATAAGCTCCACAAGTTGAAACTGTTAAACAAACTATATATACTTTTCAAAAAAAGAAACGCAAAAGGGATATTTTTTTTATTTTAAAGAGTAATATATATAATAATGTCACAAGCTCAGAGTATGTGATGTTACATCTCTTAAGGCACTAATTGTCAGACCAAAATGACAATAAAAGTTGTGCACTTTGAAAACGGAGGAAAACATCGGATTTTTCGCCAAAACGCATTCATGTCCAATAAATTTGTTTCAGAGATCTGCATGTTCTGCAAGTGCAACATGTGTAAAATCCCTATAAAAGTGACGGGTTCTCTGTTTCCATAGCTCAGTGTTAAGCCACCGACACGCAATACAGTTATGCCAAGACTGACTAAAGCACAACGCAACAACGCCATTGGTCGCTTGGAAGCAGGCAAATCAGATGTTGCCAGAGCTGTGAATGTCCACCTAAGCACCATCACAAGGCTATGGAATCGTCACCAACAACATGGATAAATTCGTGATCATCCACGATCTGGCAGACCTCATGTCATGATGCCCGCACAAGATCGCTATATCTGGTTACATCACCTTCGGGATAGGACCACCACTGCGACGTCTACTGCCTCAACCATACCAGGGCTGCGTAGGACTTCCGATCAGACCATACGCAACCGTCTACGAGATGCAGGAATCCAACCTCGACGTCCAGTCAGAGGCGTCATTCTCACCCAGCAACATTGTCAAGCACGGCTGCAGTGAACTCGGGCACATCGGGTGTGGCCTCATCGAAGATGGAGGCATGTTTGGTTCAGCGATGAATCACGTTTTATGCTTCATAGGCAGGATGGAAGGACCCGTGTTTACCGTCGCAGAGGTGAACGTTTTGCAGCAAACTGTGTGCAGGAAGTTGACAGATTTGGTGGTGGCAGCATCATGATATGGGCTGCTTGTTTGTTTGTTTGTTTTGGAATTTCGCACAAAGCTACTCGAGGGCTATCTGCGTTAGCCGTCCCTAATTCAGCAGTGTAAGACTAGAGGAAAGGCAGCTAGTCATCACCACCCACCGCCAACTCTTTGGCTACTCTTTTACCAACGAATAGTGGGATTGACCGTCACATTATAATGCGACCACGGCTGGGAGGGCGAGCATGTTTGGCGCGACTCGGGCGCGAACCCGCAACCCTCAGGTTACAAAGTGCACGCCTTAACGTGCTAGGCTATGCCGGGCCCTGATGTGGGCTGCCATCGCCTACAATGCCAGAACAGACCTTTTGCACATTCGAGGGAATCTTACGGCTCAACGATACGTCAACGAGATTCTTAGGCCCCATGTGCAACCCATCATGGTGAACATCAACGACGTTTTTCAACATGACAACGCCCGACCTCACACAGCCCGACTCACCACTGTCTTCTTGAGACACCAAAACATCAACGTTCTTTCCTGGCCCTCCAGATCACCAGATTTAAACCCCATCGAACATCTTTGGGATGAGTTGGGCCGACGTCTGCGACAGCAACAACCTCATCTGCAGACTCTACCTCAGCTTGCAGCAGCTTTGCAGACTGAGTGGACAGCCATTCCACAGGATGCGATTCTTCATCTCATCGCTTCCATGGGCAGGAGATGCCAAGCAGTTATTGATGCTCACGGGGGGCATACTCATTATTGACGTTGAGTGACGTTAAACTTCAACTAGTGAGCGTGGACTTCGCCTTTGCAGACCTTGGATGTTCAGCAGTGAATGTGCAAAGTTTCACACATGTCATACAGAACTACCCGGAATAAACTTGTTAACAATTTGTCTCAAATTTTGCCTTTTGTGTTTCTTTTTTTTGAAGAGTATATATATTAACATATGTAAGTTAAGTTGATGGATAGCTGACACATTGTATATTACACATCACAGGTATCAGAAAGAAAACTAATTGCAAACTTGTATATTTTACTTGAAATAACACTGCAGATTATGTATAACCATCAAAGTCAAATTATTAACAATGTGATTTAGAAAGAAAACTAATTTAATTTACACAAATGATAACTGAATATATCACATACTTATTTGAAATTGGTTATATATTATTGGCTTGATACATTGTACTATATTGTTTCAAATAACACAAATTATAGAATAACTGAATATACTGTATACCTACTTGATATTGGCTGTAGGTTAACTAATATGCTCCAGATATTATTTGATTGAGAACGCAGGTCAACAGATAAGACAATGTATCACAATTCAAAGAAATTCAGTGATAAATTGCACGTGTCAACTGATTCATATTAAACATGACTTGAATCAGAAAGTAGGTTGTATGATAATATATATGTATTATTTTTATCCAAACCTGTATGTTAACTAGCAGTTACTATGTGCCACCTGATTCAGCTGGCAACACTAACTGGCATACTGCAGATAACATTCACACTTCAAGTCAGGTCAAGCACAGATAAAATGGAAATTAACCCTACAGAAGAAGATTTACAGAGGTTCATTTGTTTCTGGTATATGAAAATATAAAGGAACAGATATTTTAAGCATGTATTTACATATCGCAAAATCTTAATAAGTATTTTTGAAACAAGTAAAACCATGAACCATTGTATGATTAACAAACTATTGTATGCTATAGTACATTAAAAAGACCATTATTAAATTTGACCAGTTTAAATTAAATGAATAATTTTAAAATACTACTTGGTAGTTTATCTTCAGAAGAAAAAGAATGAGCCATTATTTCTGTTAAAGTTAACCATGTTATAAATATGAGAAGCACATCTTGAATACACCCAATTCTATACATCTCACAGAGAAAAGTCATTAATCCTAAAAAGAATCTCAGTGTGAAATCTTAAAATAATATAACAATTAAAGGTCAGCTTTAATACATTTTATATCTCAAAACAACTGGTATGGGTATTAACACTTTTACTGATAAGCAGAGAATGACATTTTTATGACACAGATTGAATCTCAAACAATCAATTTAGCATTATACCCACCACTGTACTGGTACAGGTAAGTTGATGATAAAATTGCTGGACTCACATTTACAGAACACACGTTTTTTTCAATCATGTTAACTTGATACATGATCATTCATCCCAATATTAAGTTCACCTGTTAACAGGAAAAAAACTAACCAAATAGCATTTTTTAACCTCAAGAGCACTAGAACTGATACACAATTCAAAACAGAAAATCACCCATACTGGATTATACATTACCTGGGACTCAGCACATGAAACAAAACAAAAAAACTCAACATATTAAGAAACCAAGTTAACACAGCCACAAAACTATGCTCACCTGATAAAATTAACAATGAAATCAATAAAATAAAACAACTCTTCATCAACGTCAGAAAATTTCCTCTAAAACCATGGAAAAAATTATAAGCACACAGCCAGACCTACATCAAACAAACAATAAATTCCAAGATACAACAAACTACAAAACCTTACACTGCTGCATACCGTATGCTCCTGGCAATAACTGCCACAACTCTTATATTGGGGAAAAAAGCAAAAAAATGGAAACTATATTAAAAAAAAAAACATCTTTTAGAACACTGCAAATCAAATAAACATAACGTAGCCATAGAACACACTCTGATACCTAGCAGGGACACAAATATAAACAAACAATCCAGTACCCATTTATACTCTCAATCCTAAAAAGGTCCTTGGAAACAGTTGGTTGCAAACTCTCTCTTTTTTTAACCTGAAGATGACTTAGGAAGGTTGAAACGTTATTCTCTGCTTATCAACAAAAGTGTTAATACCCATACCAGCTTTTCTGAAATACATTTTTATTTCAAGTGGGTTTCTCATCATCAATAATTTTTTTCATTTTGTTTGTTTTCTCAAACAATTCAGTGCTCTGGATGTAAACAAGTGTCTTCATTTATTATTTACTTCTTAGAGAAATGAATCAAAACTTGCAGCTTATTTATGATGAAACCTATTGGATCATTATTAAAAACTATTATGTTAAAAAAACTTCTTACTTACTTCTATCTGGACTATCCATTCTGGATAAAGCAGTGTTAAAAGCTGAATCTATTTGAAAGCAGAAAAACTAGTCTGTTAGTAGTCACCACCACCAGTGTTAAATTAAATCATATGAAAAAAAACTGTAAAACTATGGTTATTACATGCAAGCAAAATGTTAATAAGCTAAATAACTGAACGAAAGACTAAATATAAAGTTTCTGTGTGTTAGAATGAAATTTGTCAAAACTTATAAAAATAATAAATAAGCTTGTATTTGACAATGTTTCTCTCATTTAGTGATGTAGTAACTTAAACATTTTGAATGCATATTTTTGTTTTTCAGCTAACACTACATCGATAAATTTAAAATGTCAAACTAACCCCTGAAAATAACTTACATTTTTATAACTGATTGTAAAATGGTTTTGTAATATATTATTTTCTTCAAAACTAAGTTTTATCTAAATTTTAGTTGTTTTTTTCAATACCTGTCACAAAAATTTATTAATTTGGGGGTTTTGTATTATGTCTACCAAAGTGAACAAAAATACTGACAAATTATATAAAACATGGAGTACATTTAATTCTGATAGTTTAAAATGCCAACAATTTATCTTGTTATTTGTCAACTGGTTAATATCAATGTATCAATATCATGCTGAATTGATAAGCTATTCATATCAATTAACAAAAAGAAGGTAGATAAACAAGCAAGGACCAAACATATATAAGAAACATAAAGCTGTTAAATTTCATGAATTTCAAGAGGTAGAAGTATGCTACAGGCTTTTTAATAACATCGAATATTAAAAAGGAAAACAGTTAAGACTTCATTGTTACAAATAATATGGAGAAAAGCAGAGGAAAACAAAATACTCAACAGAAAAGACATGAAATAAGGAACATGTTCAATTCTTGTTAATATAATTTTTATTGAAAATCAATAAACATACAGCATGATTCACTCCAAAAACCAAGGGGTCAACCATATACCATGATCTATTTCATATTTAGTGTCCATACAAAGTTTAAAAAAAAATCATTAATTCCCACTGCTACATATCATTCTGAGCCAAAAATAACAAATTTTTGGATCACTTTATTAAAAATGTATACATTTTACACAGTTATTTACCTACTTCTCTGACTTTAGCTTTCATATTAGTAAAAAAGCTTGAAGTTACTATTAGATGTCACAAGTTTTCCAGAAGTCATGAGCAAATTACTTCTGAAATGCTTATTTTTCAAAGCTAAATGTCATTTACAATACCAACTCATTTCACATAAAAAATTCAATAAGCAGATGAACCATGATTCACATTTAATATCTAAAGTAAATAAAATTTAACACCTCTTCAATGATTATGTATTATTGTCTAAAGTCGGTAAACAGCCTTAAAACTTTCCGCAAACATTATAACATGTTTTAAATTTCTGAAATCAAAAAAACATCACTGTCAACCAAATATATAACTTCCACCATCAACAAACAAACTTAAAACATAAACGAACATTTAATACAAATGGTGCTTTTCAATATTAAAATATTTTTGTTAAAATTGAGTACAAAATGCAACTTACTTCTTGAGCAATGTGAATGAAATTTATGAACGTGTTAATTACAAATGCAAAGTATTTCAATGATATCATATTTAATCCTACATGAAAATACAACATTACATCTTTAGAGGTCAAAACACCACTTATATTTAATGTTTAGCATTAATTCAATTTTACTAGAAAGTTTGATTCATAATTCTTGAAAATTTGTATTTTTTGGTGCATGCTGAAAGAATTAACATTTTATATGTTTCTTTGTTGTGAAGCATATAGCTAAACCATGACCTATCTGTTTCATGCCAACCACAAGTATTAAAATTCAATTTTTAGCATTGTGAGTCTTCATACATACTGCAAAGCCACCAAAGAGTAAAAGTGTTAACATAATTTAAATATAAACATGGGCAATGACTGCACTATAAGATTACTACTGAATTAAATTTAAAAACAACTTCCATCATTCCTTGAAATACATGATATAAAATGTTGCACAATTCTTATAGAGTTTTACTAGCAAAACAAACAGAATCAGTACACTCTTACATAAATTCCAATAAAATACTGGCAATACAGTAACAACAAAATAATACATATGTAAGTTTGCAATCTTGACATTAGTTACAGCTGTATTACAACCAAACACTTTTATATACAAAGGAAAGCAACCAGTTAGTCATTTATCAAAATAATGTACTTTAACTAGTATTATAAGTGTTAAAATATTCCTTAGCAAAACAAATACAAGTTTATAAAAATAAACAAGCACTGGGATTTCCAGACAGAATTTGCAAAATAAAAAGTAATAACAACACTTAGAATGCTAGCTCCACAACAACATAATGGTGTGGTATAAACTGCTACATAACTGCTGTTTTCTTAATGCAAAGTTACACTATAGGCTATCTCCATTTTGTCACTGCATGGAATCAAATCCGAAATTTTAGCATTGTAAGTCCATAAACTTACCACCAATCCACTGGGGAAGTATCATACAAATAGTAAAACCATATAATAAAGACAGAATAAAGTTTTTATTTAAAAAATACAACAAAATCTCAATAACTTGCTAAGCAAATATAATTTTTACACCTGTACTTGTTTTGTTTCAGTTACAATTTGGTATTTACATAAACAATTAACTGTTACAAATAGAACAAGTTGATGTCATTAAAAATAAAAGTCACTTTAATAACCATTTCTGCAATTTAAAGGAGAATTAGTATCTGAACTTCATTAGATTCTGATACATAAAATACATAGATCTTTATATTCTATTTTATGTGTGACACACCTCAAATACAATTCAAGTCTAATTTGGATAGCTTATTTTATGTATAATACATACAACATACAATTCATTGAAAAAATTCTCTTGTATGCCTCATTTATTAATTTGACAATTCAATAAGTGTGCCACAGAACTTAATTAATAGTTTCTGCTATGTTACATGACTTGGATATAAGTATAAGGTGATAATAAAGGAAACCTCATTTAAAATGATGAGGAACAGCAAGAACCATAAGGTTTATTCAGTTCAGAGATGTGTTTCAAAACAATATTATAATGTATACATACCTGTATTACTTTCTTTACAAACTAGTTTTGCTTTTTCTTTCATAGATTGTTTAGGCAGAGTATTTATGATGAAACTATGTAGATTGAATGGCAACTGCCTGTTGTGGAGACACAAGTGTAGAGGATGATGTTTCGATGAAAGGTGAAAGACTTTCAAAACGTTGTCCTCTACACATGTCTCCACAACAGGCAGTTGCCATTCAATCTACATAGTTTTGCTTTTATTCCATCTTAAAAATATGAACAATGTCTAGAACATATGATGCTTGCAGTCACTTAATTTAGAGAAATTTGTCTGATATGCTAATTGAGAAAGTATGCTGAATATGTTCTATGTTCCAAGCCCACATTCTCCTACATAAAACATATGTTTTTTGTGCTTCTGGTGCAATTTGGTTCTCCTAGAACAAGTCGTTTTCAGTGATTTCAACTGGAGGTATAATAATAATGTCCCTGTAGTTTCTGCTGTGTGACATCTTTAATTCTCTCTCTACTCAAAGTTTTGTTGGGTGACATAAATGTGATTTACTAACTATCTTTACTGTTTTTTTGTTTTACTGTACTGTGAATCAATAAAAGTATTTTAAAGCTACTGCTATCAAGATTAATATATGCCTCAACTCAAATAACTTATGTTGACTGCAAGGTTATCAAGGTTTCTGGGCTCCAGAAAGGATTGGTTGGTATCTGGGTGACCCTTTGGGGTAGAAAGCCTTGAAAAATGTTCACTCGCCTTCCCACCCTGGATGGGCAAGAAATGTGATTCACTTTTCAAGTGCTGGTATATGACATTTATGATCTACCATCATCATTTGTCTTCAAAAGCTGTTATTGGGTGACACAAGTATATTTTTGTAATATTACTTGAACATATTCAATTGCATGACACAATCTAGATCTAATAACCATATTTGATAGCTTCTCATATTTGGTATGTCTAGAGTTTATTATCTAACATGGAAAGCTTCTAATTTGTGACATTACAATTACCAAGTTTCAGAAATTTCTGTTGTCAAACACAGTTACTGAATACTGTCCAATGTGAAAATGCTTCTCTGAGAACTCTTTTCCTTCAGCTATTCACTATTTAAGTTTTATAACTACTGAGATACGACTCACCTGAAATTTACTATCTTACACTGAATAGTGTGTGTCAATAGCATACAGCAGGGGACAAGAGGGCTACAGCCTTCCTTTGATGTGATTAATCTACTATTCTAGTCTGAGGTAGGCTTGTTACATTACAATCTACTGCTTGTTGTTTGTTCATTCTTGATTAGCCAGTGTGATTGCAGGATTAGTGTTGGGAGAGCTTAAGTTTAAGTGTAGCCATGCTAAGCACTGGTCCACTGAGAATGGAATGTGCCATGTTACACTCACACAGCTCATCAATTATGTTTTTCTACGATGCTGTGAGAATTTTTGCTGAACAGAAATGCAAGTAATGAACTGTCATGAGAAAACAAGAATTTTCTGCATGCCATAGGAACAAAAACAAAGAGTATATAAATTGTGGACTCGTATGTTTCATAAGTAATTACTAATAACTCAACTGTACTTTTTGTGTAAAAATGCCTAAGAAAAAAGAGCCCAAGTTTCTATTCATTCTTTAAAATTTATAGTATACCAGTTAAGAACCTAAAATACTTAATAGTGAGACAATGTTTAGCTAATACAGTTAATGTTACTGGTTCTCTTGATGAAGAATATGAAAAGAGTTCAGAGAATAATGTTTTAAGTAAAACAATTTCAAGGTGAAACTTCAGTATTTCAAATACTACAAAATTACTTATCTTTAATGAAGATTAACTGCAGTATGAACCTGCATTACATGAGTTCTCCAATAATTCAATTTTGGCTAACAGTGAATTGATAGAAAAGTCTGATATCGGAAGTTTTGTAAAAGCAAGTAAGCATTTAGCAAATGATGTTTAATACAATGCATTGGAAATAATGTGAACCCTACTGACCAAATACTGCTTCCCTAAATCAATACTATTTGGCTCATAAGACAAGAAGGAATAACCTATAAAATTATTGGCTGAATACTTTTATCTGGCTGTCTCACAGTCACAAATATCAAGGAAACTACAACTTAACCTATGTTCTCTTTTGGCCAAAATAAGATATGAAAATAAAGTCTTGGAGAATTTGCTTATCAATTTCTAAAAAAAAAAAACAAGAATGCACAGCGAAAGTTTGAAATCTACAAAAGAAGATGTTATCATAAGCCATTGGTCATAAAATCAGAAGAGTTTAAAAAACAAACAAACCTGATATGAGCACTGATGTTGTTGCAATTCAACCTAAAGACCAATTAAAAAAGAAAGTAGATCAAAACCCTCAGTACCTTTTACCTATCACAAAAAATACTGCTTTGGGACCAATAACACATTACAAGGAAAGTCATTGTGATGACAGAGAACAAAACTAATAAATACCCAAATCAAAGGCAATATTATTTTAGGGCTCAATTATAATACAAAGTTATTGCTGATGAGTAAGTGTTCAAAAGCAGTTTAAAAACAGATACATAAAATGCTACCATGATTAACAAAAGCACTTACAAAATATAGCTACATCTTGTAGAGTAATTAAGATAGAAAAGAGCAGACAAAAGTGTAATGTAATGGTTTATAAAACTTAACAGTTAATCCTCTGTGTTAGATATGTACTTAAGACACTACAGTTTAGGGAATACTTTCTGTATTTTGTCAGTATTGTAGATCTAAAGGGTGAACAGTTTCCACAGACAATATTAGACACTTTTATCAATGTTCAGTCTTTAGTATATCACAGAAGTAAAGGTTATTAGAGAAGTACCAAGGTGTGAAAACATTACCCCTCAAAGAGAAAAGAAACAGAATTATGGTGAGACCTTCAAAAGTGTATTTTGTTTGTTTTCTTATAGCAAAGCCACATCAAGCTATCTGTTGAGTCCACTGAGGGGAAATAAACCCAAGCATTGTAAATCTGTAGACTTTCCACTGTACCAGCGGGGGACTCAAAAGTGTAACCAACAATGCAAATGAAAATGATATAAACTTATCATGTGAAGTATGAAGGTAAACACACAAAGCAATCTTCAACCACCAAACATTCTGTTATGGTCTGTATACCAATTTTAGCCCTTTTTACGAGAGGGAAGCTCATTAATGTGGTCCATACCATAACTATGTTTGCAATCTCAGATAATTTTACCACTGATTGAATATTTCATTTGACTGTCGCATTTTGTATGTATATAAAATCTTACTTTCACTAATAGAATTAAATGCAGTAGAAAAGTTCTTAAAAATGCATTACTTCAGTATGTTTCCTACAACACTATGAAAGTGAGCTCCATTTTCACATTTTTTTTCTTGTCTAAGTCTCCACCTTTAACTATTCTAGACTATTTCCTTGATTTGGAATGATTGTCTATTTTTGTGGTTCCAAGCCTGTGGTACTCATACCCTTGAGAATATGCAGAGATCCTTCTGGAGGTAACTGAAAATCTTTATAAAACGTTAAAAAGAAAATTAAGCCCACACCACTAAAAAGAAGGGCTGGTGAGTCACCAATGTATCCCACTAATTGACACTTAATGTTCACACGTTGCCGACTTACTCTTAAATTACTTCTTTAGATTTACTTCTGTATTAATATAAAGTACTTTAAATTTTTTTAAATATACACATTAGGGGTTTGCAGCTGGCTCAAAGGTTTGATTGAGGGTATGCAGCACAAAAAAGCTGAGGATAACTGGTCGTCTTTATTTTCATAATTTTTGTTGTGCGACACATTTGATGTTCCACCAACTTTCACATTTTGTTTCTGCTGCTGTTCTGATGTATTTGAAGAGTGAAAATATTCTTCAGTGGACATTGAAGCAATTCTTTGAATAAAAAAATTAAACTCTTAATGGGCAAAACTGTTCTCCAGATCCCTGTACATTTCACCAAGGAAGTTATTCCCTTAACTTATTATTAATTAATTTAGTTCTTTTTGTGTGGAACCATTATCAAACAAATGACTCTTTTAATATCTGTTAAATTTCTATCAAAGATTTTATTCCTTGAAACCTAACAAAAGTAGGACCTCTTATAATGATATTTTTCACTAGATTCTAAATTAGGTTTAAACACTTGTTTGCAATAAAAAATGATACTTTCCAAGATAACTGCCTTTTATGGTGGGTTTTATAGTTGTATTACTGGAAGTATGTTATACCTTGATCCACAATTTCTAAAATATTTTCTTATGTTGAAATTATATAATCATAATATTCATTGGAAATAAAATGCATTAAACCCATCTTCTATATAAACAAAACAATTTGATGAAGGAATTCTTGATGAAACACGTTAAAATTCATTATTACAAAATGCACTTTAACCATTCTAACTAGTAGTTTATATTATACTATATACATTAACAATGATATTCACAACATATGAAACATGAGATTAGATATGAACTCATGCTCTAGAGTATAAAGTAATATTCTTCTTCAAAACACCTGTTGTGGAATAAAATATTCAGATGTTAATAATTTTCATGTTTTCATCCTTTAATAGAAGTTATATTATAAAATCACATTTCTTAGTCAATATTCTACAATCACCAATCATTTATTCACAGAGTTTCATATTTTAATAGATTTATAGAAAACATTTTTTTATCAATATCATGAATTTTTTCTCACCTTTTATATTTTATCACATCTTCAAAATATAGTGTAAAGATTCTGAATTACTATTTTATGTGGAAAATCAATTTATATTTCTTACCTTCAATTAGATCACAACTTATTTCAGCACAACTATACTAAGTAATCTGTATTGAATAAAACATAATTAGTTATTACAGAAATACTGCTAATGCTTAATTCTATTCACAGTTAAAACTGATGATTTTCGTGAACATTATTAGCCACATAATTATACACCATTTAGTCATTATTATTATTTTTGTGTTAATAGTATGAGAAATAACAAAAAATGAACAAATCTTCACAGTTCCAATCCATATTTCAGTAAACTGTGATTTGTCAAATCTCCATCACATATTGGTAATTTTACTTCCCACCTAGAAATCCACATAAGAATATTATAAACGTTCCTGATACAGCATCAAGCACAAGTGATGTTTCAAATGTCATCTTCCATTATCATCAACTTTCAACTAAGTAGCTAAGCTGGTCAAAGGTAATTCAGCATATTTACTCAGAATACACACATTTAGATAGTCAAACAGAGGGTAGACAAACATGGGAAGGCAAGAAAGCCACAAGGGATTGTCAGATGAATCAGAAGTAGCGAAATTCACCTTTCTTTCCCATTCGTTCTCTCTGGATCCAGTCAGCTGTTGCTGGAGTGGGAATTGGGTGGTGTGAAGGACCTCGATATGATGAGCTTGATGGCCCAGAGCTACTGTCAATTCTTCTCTCTTGGACTGGTGAAGATTCATTCTGAAAAATTACAAACAGTATCAGTAATGTCAGCAATGACAAGAAAACCCACTTGTAGAGAAAAATATATATCTGTAAAAACGACTGGTTTGGGTTTAAAAAACATTGTTTGCTCCTCTACATAAAAAATTTTCTCAACCCAAACCAAACGTTTTTACATATATAGTATCACTAACACAATAAAGCAAATGATGTAACTATCTTGTCATCTTAAACTATTTTCTTAAAGCTACTTAATTTCTAAAACATGTTTCTAATTAAGTTTAGTTATCATGCTTAATAAAAGAACAACACATAAAGTAAAAACTATATAGTACAAAGTAATGTGCTACTGGCCACATTTTGCAAACTAAAGTACTGATATTGTTTATTGGGTCTCTAGATGACCAAGGTACATGGCAGTAATAATAACATGCAATTCATCAAATCTGAAACATGACTTATGTTGAAGTACGCAGTAATATATTTTGAATTAGATCTGGAATGTGAAATATAGAGCAGAATACACTATTGTTTTGTTCAACAGTTCTGACATATGAAGCATACTGTCATACACTACACTGCATTATTAATCAGGTATGAAAATATAATATAGAATAGTAAGGGAGTACTTTAATATTCATAATATCTGATACATGATGCACAGTAGTAGAAAGTGATATGCTTTGCATGAGGTCTTAAATAAGAACTACACAAAATAAGAGAGTAATATCTATGAAAACCTACTACAATCCAACAATTGGCCTAACAAGTAACACTTACTGCACTATAATAAAATAAGAAATATTGGCCACATCTTTTGTTTTTCTTTCATAATAATTTTAACCAACATTTTAGATTTTTATTAGAGGTACATATAAAATATATAAGATACATTTAAAATGTAGACATTATTTTAAAAAGTGAGATAAATACTGTATTTTATACCAATTATTTACTGAATTCTACAATTTCAGAAAGCAAAATTTTTCTACATGGATTGTTAACACATTCATAAATTCTGAGATGAAAATCCACCATCTGTTCCCTTTACTTGTTAAAAACAATGACATTAACATCTTACTATACATTAAGTTTTAAAATTAAATACAAATTTAAAATATACTAGGGTTAAGTAAACTAAATTATCAAAATTATGTCATAAGTTTTTTCACGAAATTGTAGAAGTATTTCTCATTTCTTTACATGGAAACACTGTTTAATATTTGATTAGTTTTGGTTATCAATAGAAACAATGAATTTTGCTAAACAAAGAAAAGGAAAGAAGGATCATTATGATCCACTATACAAGAAGTTATAAAAGACATTCTTTTCAGTCTTCACACTAAATTTAAAACAAGGTGCACCATAAAATACACTTATAGAAAGATATGCTTGAACATGTAAAACCATTCAGTAGCCTAAAAAACTAAAACTTACAGGGCTGTTGTAGAAGTTGTTTCGACTTGGCCCAGCACGGGAATACAGAGGATTACTAAATATCTCATCTTCTGAAGATGGTCCCTGATACTGTGCAATAATAGTACTTGGAATATAGCCAACTTGTCCACGCATGTTTCTTGCTCTCCACCATTTCCTACTATCATCTAGAAGCTATATATCACACAGAAATAATTTACCAAAACTCCTAGCAGAAATAGTGAAATAAAGAAACAATCACTAAACATAAGAATAGATTAATAAATACTATAGAAATCTATAAACACAAAAGTGTAGTGGTTTATATTATGATAGAAAACCTTTGTAAAAACCATTATAGCAGATTAGCATAAAGCTAAAGTGATTCTTACGTGTACTAAATATTAGTAGCAAATAAACAAATCTTTATAATAATAATAATAATATTAAAAATACCCAATGAATAATTTACTGAATACTTTTAAGGGAAATAAAATCAAGGGCAAAATATTGTCTTTGACTGTATTTTTAGTAAATAATAATAATAATATATATGCATTATATCTTACAAAATCAAACTGAAATTTAGTTCTTTCTTCCCCATAGTAGTGTCCAGTAACTATAACAGAAGTAACAGTTAAAGGGACAGAATATAAAAACACACTCTGATATTGCTGACATGTGAAATAAGAAAAATGTTCATTTAAAGCCTTTACACTTGAATTTTAAACTTATTATTTCTTTAAATACTTACTATTTAAATTCAGAATAACAAAATATTAAGACTAGAGATTTGGGGAATGAAATGATGAAACTGCTAACAAAGATATATAGTAAATGACTTTCATTAGATAATTATATAATTTTGAGCTCATTAAGCTTAAAAGTCCAAGTATAATTTCACATAGAAATATTTTCTATGTACTTTCCACAAACATCAGAAACGCATAAACAACACTTTGTGACATTAAAAAATACTGACACGAAAAGAGTTACGCAAAAAGTAAAAAATGGTTTTACTAAGAGTAGTTTCAAAATGGCAACTGACTATGTAGTGTTAAGCCTTAATTCAGTAGTAACTAGATTTCAAAACTTAGATCTCTTCGTTTGTATGAAGATTTTTTTATGAAACAGTTTCCTTTGTGGTTCACTTGAAAAGTCACCATGGAATTGATTTTAGATATTAAAAATATACATGCTTAAAAGTAGAACCTAATACAGGGTTTATGATTATTTTCTTGTGTTAAAATATACCAGCCCTTTAATAAAATAAGTTTTCTGTTTCTTTAGATAATACTGGTAATGGCACTTTTAATTTAAAATTTTGCTAAAAAAACTAACCAAAATTGTATGTAAATCTGAAAATTTCAATAAAATAACTTATTTTCTTATCTTACTATAATTAACATTATACTTATGTCAGTTTCTATGTGTATAACCAAAACTCCTGCACCAAACAAAAATCCATAAAATATTTCACTCTTTGGGTATTCAAAATTCAGACAATTAGAAAAATAACTGTGGTATGTGCAACAAATATTTTTATTTATAACAGAACACAAACTTAAATAAAAGTACTATCTTCATAACAAGAACACAAATTTCACTAGAACTGTACATGAGGGTTTAATGTAATATTTTAAATGCAGTGCTGAGAACTTGGAGTTCTTAACAAATATATTATTTTTCAATAAACAGTACTACTTTTAATATGTAAAAACATCATAATTTAATACTACAATCTGTAATTACTATCATAAACAGTTCCTCATAGAGTGATGTTTATGCTAGTTTCAATAACTATTAATTATTTTTAATTATGCAAGAGAGATAATATTTTGGACTAACTTTAGTCCCACGTAGATCTAAGAAAAAAGTTTGTGAAGTTGCACAACGATACTGTCATAAACGTCTATGAACATATAATCAATAGAGAAGTTTTTATTACACAATTATTACCTCCAATAACTCTCCTTTCACAACTGTCAATTCTTTGTCATTATTAGCAGTTCGTGGATACAGTACTACAACACATTTGTTTCCACGTGCTCTTATGTCTTCAAACCAAGGCCTCTGTTGACGTTCAAACTGTCTGAGGGCATCTGTAGGTATCATTCCATGCTCAGCAGAACTGGTGCTGATGTCAGACCTTGTTTCTCTATCATGAAAATCCTGATCAGAAGGAGTGTTAGCACCAGATCTGTTTCAATGAAAAACCTGAGTTTTAGCACCCTCAAAGCTTAGTATTTTTACTGTGCATAAAATATAATTTCTTACACAGTTCATTAAAAAAGGCAATTCTCAGGTCATAAATTCTTTCACAGAACTTCTGAAAATAGTAATACATTTTTTATATGAAACACCCAAACTTTTTAGAAAAGAATAATTGTTCAGTTACAAAATATTCAATAAAAGTACCTGTATGTGATTCTCATACACAGTACAATGAAATCTGTGATGGAAAGCTAATTTCTTAAATCAAAGTGTATATATTATCTCACAGAAAAAGTACAAGTATTTCTAGATTGGCTATTGGTCTCATCTCTTTGAAAAAAAATTTCAAATTTATGAAATTTGCAACTTCCTACTCAGATCAGTGTCCTGAAATTGAAGGTCTACCATTTGAAGTTCTAGGACTCGATTATCAAGTAGATAACTCCCTATACTGTACACATATACATCACAAAATGACAGTTGTAAAACAATATATACAAGAGCTGTGGTTATTTATGTTGTTATGAATTAGCAACTGTGGTAAATCTATAAAACTTCAATTTCAGTTTTTGCAAATTAAAATATTGTATTATCACAATGATTTTTTTTTTCGAAAATTAGTCTAAAATTATATTTACCTTTTAATGAAAACCTATAATTATGATTCTACACAAAAAATGATTTACTAAACAAGTGGAAGTAAAATGAACTTTGCAGATCATTGAATAAATACTTATAGATATCTATTGCACTTTATTTTCAATAGCTATCAATCTTTTAAATATAAACTTAGCTTAAAAAGGTGGAAAACTCTCTAATTTTTCAAAGTTCATTTATAAAAATATTATATAATATGAAAACATCTATAGTTAAAACTGACTAATTATTTACATATTATTCTATATATATACACACTATACCAGTTAGATCCTCACCTGTCCATGTAGGGAGCCTTTCTTAATACATCTGGTGGTGGAGCATCATAGAAGTGATTGCTGTAGTTAGCTGGACGTTGTTCTGACATTGGTCTCTGGTCTCTATCACTGCTATAGTAATCAATATCATAATGTCCTTCTCTTTCCAACTGGGAATTAGATTGTCTCAAGTAGTCCTGATTTCGTAGTTCAGCCTAGTTGGTTGGAAGAGGAAATAACAGTCTATTTGAACATTTAAATAAAAATAAACAAATATATTCATTTAAATATTAAATTTAGATCATTCCGATTCAACATATTGTTTTAAAACATGAAACATTCCATTTAGGCTCATCAATATATCATAAACAAAACATAGAATAGATAAAAATAATCCAGAAGAGACATATTAAGTAAACATTCTAATTAACCTGGCAAAATAATAATAAGAAATATAAGACTTTTTAAGTTATTGCCTTTCAATTATTTTCACAGAAGAGTGTGTAACATGAGAGTATAATACTAATTATATGTACATGTAAAACTGAAATATCATAATGTATATGACTATTACACAGATAAGCAACAGAGTTATACACTGTAAGTCTAGGGATATAAAAATACAACACTAAAACAGCCATAAAAGAACTATATTCACATAATCATAAGATTATCTGAGATATAAATAATAATTATATATATATATATATATAGTAAGTGAAGAAAATACAAAAACAATTTCTTTATAAATTAAGATTTGATGTCCCTCCATATAAACAAATTCTAGATATATTTACAGTGGAAAGTCAATACTTTACTTTAAAATCAACAAAACATGTGGTAAAGTATATTTCACTTTTAGTTCTCAATTAAGATAAAATGCCAATTTATAATTAAATAATTATAAATAATTAAATTTATTAAATGTAATTAATAAAAAATAATTAAATTGAGCAATATTTACTTAAAATCACAAGCATTTTAATTTATGTACATTTTTTATGAATAACTGACTTAATCATGATTACAGAATGGGAATTATTTTTTTAGGAAAACAGAGAAATAGTACCAAGTGTGGATGACTATTTTATCTAATTATGTGGTAATAAAAGTAAGATAAACACTAGCATGACAAATATAATTGTCCTACACTGGCTAATACAATAAGATAAAACAAAATGATTAAAGTCACTGTGTATGCAAAATAATAATCTGTATAAGCTAAAGATAAGTGTCCCAAAAAACATCTTAGCTTGCTTTCCCATAACAGCATGCAAGTCTCAAGCTGAAGAACTGTATGAAGTACAAGTAATCTTTACATGATGCTAAGTAGAAACATTTACACCTCTAATGAGGTTGGATCAACACAACAAATACAAATATGATCCTACAATTAATGTTGTTACACAGTGTTATGGTTACACAAAGTAGTCCAAACAGGATCTTATATACTGGTATGATGTATACATCATAGGTATATTAATTTGTCAGGTTTCCTTTTCTTTTAATCATAGCAAAACATATTTTGCTTAAATTCAGTTCATAGTAATTAAAATGCAAAAATGTTCGTTTTTATTGTTTTTCTATTATTATTCCATACAAAACAATAAGGACTTATTACAAGTTACATCAGTCATTATATTTTATTCTTAATTCTTAAAAAAAGTAATAAATGCTTGAAGACTATAAAACACTGTTTACTAATTTACATTTAACAGTGCTTAATAATAAGGTTAGTGAAACTATCTAAATAATTTAATTTCTATGTTCTTATGTTATGAATTAAAAACAACAATTTTGCAATATTGTCAGAAAATAGACCTAAGTGTTGTGTTTGTTCAAGTTGTTATGAAGTAGCAATTGTGCAACTGTGGTAAATTTATAAAACTGCAATTTCAGTTTTTGCTAATACTATATTATCACAATGGTTTGTGGGAAAACTAATTGTTCCCATGAACAGACTTGGGGTTTCTCTAGATAAAAATATTGTATATACATTTACAGTGGAAAGCCAGTAATTTATTTAAAAACCACAAAACATATATTGTGGTACAATGTGGGGGGTACAATGAGGGATCCTAATCAAAGATGTGAATTGCGTATATGCCAGCATGTTGTCAAATTGTTTCAGTTCTAAGTCCAAAACTCAAATGCTGGGAACCAACATCCATATGGGGTTAAGATGAAGGAAATCAGTTGCATGACTGACTTGCATGAGGATATATTGTGATTGGTTTGGCTCTAAACTCAAATGCTGAGAACCAACATCCATATGGGGTTAAGATGAAGGAAATCAGTTGCATGACTTGACTTGTATGAGGATATATTGTGATTGGTTTGGCTCTAAACTCAAATGCTAGGAACCAACATCCATATGGGGTTAAGATGAAGGAAATCAGTTGCATGACTTGAATTGTATAAGGATATATTGTGATTGTTTTGGCTCTAAACTCAAAACTCAACTGCTATGAATCAACATGCACATGTGGGTAAGATGAGAAATCCCTATTGCACTATGTGTGTGAGAGCATGATGTCGATAGGTCCAGCTCTGAATCTAAAACTCAAATGTCAGGAACCAACATCCATGCAAGGAGAGGATGAGGGATTCCAGATGTCATAATATATGAATGCAAAAAAAAAAAGGGTGATCGTTTCAGATCTAAAACCCAAAACTCAAATACTTGGAATTGACTTCTATGTGTAGGTAGAATGAGAAATTCCAATGATTACTACAGTTCATTTCAAAACTCCATCATTCCTTGGGATAAGCCAGTGCAGATATGCGACATCTTTTTGAAGAATATCCATCAAAGACACCAACAGAACACCACCACTCTCTCTCAACTGAATGGAGTCATTGTTGTTTATATTGTATATCTCTCATTCAGGAGTATACATCTATGGTCCACAACTAGTAAGAAAAGAAATCTCTTACTCCACTAGAAAAAACAGGGAAAGATAAATCAGTGGAGAGTCTAAAAGAACATTCACACTAAAGACCCTATTTTGAAAAGGAAATCAAACTTTAATTATTCAATCCATGTAATGGCAGGAGAAGGGGCAGCAATCCCCTTCTAATTTACCTATGAAATCCCTGGGTCAATACACTCTGGAATGGGCATACTTGTAAAACAAAGATATCAAAAGAAATAACCTACAAGTAATATTGTGGAACACCACCTTTCCAGCATATGTGATACTAAAAAACAGTGTACATTTAGTAGCCATGAAAATTATGAAAGTGAAGTCAATGTGGCATTACAGCACAAATTTATTTATAATTCTAAGTAACCTGAACAGACACCACTTACCACAGAGTGAGATCTTGATCTAGATAAAAACATGGGACAGGCCACTGAAAAATATATGGAATTAAAGAAACAAAATCTTACATGGTTATGGGCCCACCAAAGTCTGAAGAATGGTAACAGGTGAAAGACAATAACATGACAAGGAAGAAACAGCAACATGATGCAGATACTGAGAGATGAAAATATAAGGAGTAGTTCACATGCCTGCATGAATAATTTCCTAAAAATTATGATGCAGATATGATGCAAGGGAAAAAGTAAGGTGCCTAATCTAATGGAAGACACCCAGAATACGTGACAAGGAGATGATAAAGACTAAGCCAACTGAATGAAAAGTCAAACCCAAATGGTGAGGATGAAAGGAGAGAGATCATGAATAGGTGCCAAGGAAGAAATAAGAGGAAACGATTATGAGGTAAGGAAGCTATGCAGGCGATATAACAATAAAAAGCACAAAATGGACATAGAAGTCTATCTGGATAAGACCTGGAATATAGGTAGCAAATGGAAGAAAAATACGTTGGCAACAAGAAGGAATTACTCCCTTGATCCACTAGTCTTGGGAAGAAAAGATCTATCCAGATAAAAGAGATGATAAGAGGAATGGTACAGAATACAGGAAACATCAATGGCAAACAAATCCAATCAATGGCATCCAGAGGCTAAAAGGAGGAAGAAATAT
Organism: Tachypleus tridentatus; assembly: GCF_004210375.1. Taxonomy (NCBI): domain Eukaryota; kingdom Metazoa; phylum Arthropoda; class Merostomata; order Xiphosura; family Limulidae; genus Tachypleus; species Tachypleus tridentatus. The sequence goes on from NC_134832.1 coordinate 105,756,370, forward strand.
GCCTTAAGAAATAAATGAAAAATAGAACACAAAGAAAAGGTTTAGACAGAAGTAAAATAAGGCAGTGAAGCATTACATTAACACCCCAAATCAAAAGGGCTGCATATCATGGAGGTTGAACAATTCAGAAGGAATGTAACAATAATGATAAAGTATAGGAGGCAAAAAAATTACTGTACCAAGAAAAACAAAAACAAAAAAGGTGTGAGATAAGGTTGTCTGATAACCTGTGATTAAGGTGACCAAAGACCCCTGATCATTTAACTAAGATAAGAAATCCATAATAAGAGAATAATGGGATAACCCTAACCCTAAGACCAATGACAGAAAATGTTTCACTAACAATAATAGACCTCCATGGAAGATTAAATGGAATGGGCCATGATAAATTAGATCTTCTCACCAAGGCATGAAGATGAAATGTAGAAATGATGAAATAGAACAAATGAAATTCTGGGAAGGGAGAAACAGTAGAGCAAGTGAGCTGTGGAGCAGCTGCAAAAACCACAACTGGGCTGGTAAGTCAGGAGAAATCAGAAGGATACACATAAAGTAATTTATCTGTCCAATCTGACTGAATGCATCAACAGATAGAGCAATAAGATGATGCACCAGAAACCTAAAGAGAGGTAACTTGGTATTGAGGATAGTAGCAAGTGCATCCAGGTGCAGAGTATCTACCCAAGTGCATAACCACTGGAAACTTGAGAATTTGACCATTCTGTCAGATAAATTTTTTCTACACAGGAAAGATAATCTACAACAAGGCTGAAAGCACCTAGCATTGAGTTAGATGAATGCTAAATAGGAAATCCAATGTTCAACAACAAACAGAACAAGAACGAGTGTCTCCCTGGTAATTGATATATGCCACCTGTCTAGAATTATTTGTACAGATCATAACCAGTAAACTGTTGGCAAGATGAAAATTTATTCAAAACCTGATGGACAGCAATAAGCTCCAGGATAATACTGTTTGACCTATCCATCCCAGCTATGAAGTGTCCATAAAAATATGAAAGTCTGGATAAGGTAGAGGAAGCAGAATCCCTGCCAAAGTGTGATTGTCCACATTAGAAGAATGCAAGGTAATAGGTACACAAGGGATCCCACAAAAGGTTCAATTGGTTATAAAGAGTTCACTAAAGATATTTCCACATGAGCACAACATATGGGAATAAGTACCACCACAGAATAACACATCCCCTTAAACAATATGACATTGTGAGCAACAATAAAGGAAGAAGTTAGATTGTTGATGACTACCAGCTCTATCAAAAGGAGCCAAACAGAAGAAGGTTGGGTCTGAATGAAATGAGTATTGAAGAAAACACCCAAACGAATAAAATATTGGGTAGGAACAAGGAAGGATTTCTCTAAATTCGTCAATTAACCAACCCATGCCACATCCAAAAGAAGTAGATAAGTTTATTGGGGGAGACTCCAGTTTGGAATAAACTGAATAACCCAATAGAAGCCAGTCATTTTTGTAATGGTGGAAGCACAACCCTTGAGAGTACATAAGTCTGGCAAAAACCTTGACCACCCAACAAAAGACATCTGGTGCAACTGCAAGTCCAAAAAGGTAGATCACAAAATTGATAAACCACCTCAATTGCAGAGATATAGGAATATGAAGATAAGCATTCAAGATGTTGACCTAGATCATTCATAAAATGACTCCACAGTAAAACAAGGTAGCACAAAGAAGTGATTAAGGCATGACAGATCAACCACAGAACTCCAGCATCCAATTTTCAAACAGCCTAAAATGAAACCCCTGAGAAAGATGATCCTATACTGCCTCAGGATTCTATCACATATACTGATATGTGATAGAATCCTGAGGCAAATGACTGGAAATGAGTATCAGAGTGTCAGAATCTCATGATAAGTTCTTCAACTAAGACCTAGAAAACTCACAGATCACTATTAAAGTCTCTTCATAGATAAACATATTAGGACAAAAGAGTCCCCACCAGACCAGAACACATGGAGTAGTCAGTGATGATGAGAAAACCCACTTGTAGAGAAAAATATATATGTAAAAATAGCTGGTTTGTGTTGAGAAAATGTTTTATGCAGAGGAGTAGTCATCAAAACTGTTAGTGGAGTGACACATGATGTTGAATAAAATGATGAGAAGAAGATCCCTTAGCAGAGGGAACAAGAAAGGAATTGGAAGAATTAGGAAAGGGAACATATATATAAGGGATGTTCAAGAGTCTAAGTGAGACAAATGATCAACAAATAAGGAAAAAAGCTGTTTCCCAAATTCCACTCTGGATTTCAAAGTTGCTGAAAGATTTCCAAACACTAACTGATGGAGAAAAGGGGCTGGGTGTAAGTAAGTAAGCTAAAGAGATGGAAAATTAATGTGGGAGAAAACCACATCTCTCCCAAAAAGATCCCAACAATAGAGGAACCACATGTGTAAAGAGAAAAAGTTAAAGTTGACAAACGTGCCAACAAGGATGCAATTAAGGCAAACAAATTCCACAAAAAAAAAACTCAAAATTTTGGTGTATTGCCTTGAAGATGAGATATGTTAGACAAATACTGTAATATAGATGTAAAAAGTAAGATAAAGGCAAGAACATTGGGCTTGGGATAAAAGAATAGAAACAATCAGGTCTAAACAAGTAACATGGATACAAGCTCCTAGGAATCAAGGAAAGAATAATAAGCCTTAAGCATGCCAATGATCTCACGAACCACGATACAAAATGCTCAGTATGGTGGAAACACAACATACTTAGAGGATGAAGTATCATATAACAAGAAAGGCAGAGGATCTTAGGAAATTGGGGAGAAGAATAATGCCTGAGAAATTATGTCCAAAAGAGCTGTATTAGGCCTAACAGAATTCATAGTAGGAACTTAGGAAGACATGGCAAATTCAGGTAGAGTAATAAGAGTATCAAATGCTTTACTGTCTCAAACAGGTTCAGCTTGTTCAGAAAGAATTTGGACAACATCAGAAAAGGGAGGTTAGCTTAAGTAATGACCAATCTTTCAACAAATATTTACTAATTATTTCAAAGTCAAGTCCCCCCCACCTGAAGCTTGACTGCTAGTAGGTGGTAATTTGCACTTCATAATTCATAATGCAAATGAAAACCAAACACAACTGTGTTGGTAAAGAAATAAAGAAAACCATGGAAAATTTATTAATTTTCATAACTAGGTAGAAAATTAAATAATACCACAAATGAATGAGGTATAAATTCAAACAATAAAAAATAAGTAGGGAACTTGAAAAATAACTGGTCAAAAATTTTATATTTGAAGAGTGCACTAAGTAAAATATCCAAACATGAGCATTGCCCAAGAAGTGACAACTGGGTAGAATAGTATAGAGAGTTGCATGATTCATGTGTGTGTGTGTTGGGGTGGGTACATCAAGTGGTGGAGATCTGTTGCATAATAATTTGCATGCAAGATTCAGTTAAAGCATGTGAATCAAGGAGTACAGGGAAGTGAAATACTTGTGGCAAACATACGGCAACACTGAACAAGAATTGCTACATACGTGAGCAAAAGTAGGGTACCTTGTTAAAATAAGTGATTTCCACAATAACTATAAATATTAACTTCCGTATCTAAAACTGACTGACAATAAACCACACAAATTTTTACTATTATTCTTTAATTTAATCCTTTCACTACAGACTCTGTGTAATATACACTAGTTTAACGTCTTTGCATTCACACACATTAAATATTTCCAAACACTTTTAATGCAAGATGTGTATCTTCACAAAATTTAGACTTTTAGCAAAGATTACATTTTTGTTATACATAAAAAAATCAGATTTTTTTAATGAAATATGTTCACTAAAGTTTTGTTAGTGAAGCTAGAGTCTGTTTCATTACTAGTCTAAGTGTAAAGTGATTTCATTTTTTGATTAAAAAAGTATTCTTTGTTCCAAAAATCTCAAATATTATTTGCTTAATCTCTAAAATCTCATAAGTACATTTCAAACGTTTGTTTTCAGTGAGACTATGTTTTATGTTATTTTCTATACTCTACGTAGAATCTGTCACTTGACCAACTTCGTTACCATCATAAAAAAAGGAAATAAATATAAATTATGATTTTTTCTTGCTAGAATGACTATGTATTATAACACAAAAATACAAATGTTTAGTCTATGTAGCTTAAGTCTCATAATGCTATATATTTACATACATATTTATTATTTTGTATTGTACTGACCTATTAAAATTTTGTACATGAAGGATATCAGTTTCTTTTGGTTTTTTCAGGTTTTATATATACAGTTGAATAACCAAGAAATCATAAATAACTACACTGATACTATAGAATTCCACTATAATTTATTAAGCTCAGTAACTAACATGTAATTTAGGTTTTAAAGTAAAATCTGAAACTTCAAGAACACTAAAGACACAACCTATCTCATTGAAATCTGGGATTGAAAGAACATGGTAATATTTTCAAATATTACAGTGACTGAGAAAACCATTCTGGGGACATTCTAAGCTGTTGATTGGTTATTCATATGTCACATATTGAAATGAATGTACATAAAGGACCATTTCCAAAAATAGAAAGAGGTGAACAGAGCTACTGTTTTTGATTCAATACATAAGCCAATACTCAGCAAAATAAAAAGATATGAAGTTCTTATTATATATTTTAGCTTGATAACATTAGTAAATTGAGTTCCTAATTTGTACAAAACTACAGACATAGTATTGTACCATCACAAACATCTAATTTTAAACAGTGCTGCATTCAACATATCACACGACTTACAAAAATCTGTAGTTGGATATATTCTTTTAATATTTACTTTTAAATTACGAAATTAACGCACACATAATACTGAAGTTTGGATTATAATCTACGATTTGATTCTAAACTTACTGATGTAAATTCACAAAATAGTAGTTAAATAAAGTTTTGAATACAAGCAAAACTGTGATGATATGGCCTTTTACCCATGGCCTGCTCTGAAAAGGGGTAAATAAATAAAAACTCAAAAAGTCGGGCAAATTTTTACTTTAATTTATTAAATAATGAAAAGGTTTCTTCACAGTGACACAACCGTAAGTAACATGCTTTGAAGGAGTATTTTATCGAAGTCCAGTGAGAGGCTGTTTTTATATGGTTTCACATTTCACTATGCAGTAAAAATATCCTTATAAATTTGGTAAATTAGTGAATTTGTAGGAATTTTACAAGTATTAAATTCTACAGGATACATTTTACCATCTGAAAGTAATTCACAGAGTGTGTACCTCTTCTTGAGCTCTTCGAAGATTATCTCGTCTATATCGCTGTGCTGCTGAAGCTGCTGCTGCTGCAGTGATTCCAGCTCTTTCTCTGTCATCAGAGAAAGGATATTCTGGTGCCCAACCATTGGTGAACACTGGATGATAACTGGCTTGGTTTCCTCTCCACTGGTCTCTGTGCCATGACAAAAACAAGTTTACAACAAAGTTAAGGCCTACTCGGTTACAGCAGATACAATGAAAACCTGCCCACTGACCTCAAACTTATGAAAGACAAATTTGTGGCTTATTAAAAATAAAGTATACTCAGAATTAATAAATGATATCTACTTGATGCTATAAATGGAATTCTTGGAAAACTTGTTTCTAAACAAGTAATCACAAAATATAATTTATTAACATGATTTAACAATGCTTTGGTGAATCAAAACCTAGATTTTACAACAAAATGAAATAATGATTTTCTGGATGTCATTAAAATAGAAAGAAAAATTTTAGTTCATATTACAAAAGTGTATTTCACAACAAATGCACATCCTAAATTCATTTTAACAAATGGAATATTAAATCTTACAATTAATTTATATCTATGAAACAGAATAGACAACTACCTTCACACTCTTTCTGTTCAACAACAAAGAAGGTTTTAGCATAATAAATCAGCAATAATTAACTAAATTACAGTTTCAAAAGGAACACAATAAACATTTGGTGCTCTCTTGGCCAAAAGGTGAACATTATATCATGTAAAAAATAAAGTAATAACAGTATATAACAAAAGTAATCACAAACCAAACTAATTACTTATTGAAGTTAAATCTATGGCTATGCTCAAACTTTAGTTTTGTCTATTCTGCAAATGAGCGATTTATATCTCTTGAACCACTTGGGTACCTTCATTTATGTTATTATGAAGTTCCTACAAAAACAAAACAGATATTTTATGATTCCTACCCCATGAAATGAAATACTATGTCATTGTTACTAGTTCTTATATGTTATGTAAACTAATGAGTGTTACAAAATGGAATAACTACAGTAGTTTAGCATTTGTATGTATGGTACATATCCTGGTAGATACAATAGTATTGGAACAACCTTTAACAAAACTTTACCAGAACATAGTAGTCAACAACAAAGTAAGAATTAAATAGAAATCTGACAGCCATTTTTTTCTCCCAAAACCAAAGCCCAAAAACTCAAAATTAAGCTTTGTAATAAGCATATTAAGTTCAGTTGGCTCAAATTATGTAAAAAAGTCATATTACCCACTTTTGATAGAAATGTTCCTTTATGTTTCTTTTCTGAAAATCCCAAGTAGTTTAAATTACAGATCATACTCAAAGTAAATATGTAAATTATAAAATAAAAATAAGGCATTTCAAATACAATAACTGTAGGTTGTGGCATGGCAATATTTATTATCTTGAGAAAGATAGCCACATCTGGAGCTAAAAATATAAATATGTTATGTTTCATTAACAACACTCCCAGAAGTCACAGTTTAGCTCCTCATTCAAACTGGTGCATGGTGAACAATAAGAGAGATAAACAGCCAGGACAGTTCCATGTCTCTCCAGTACAATAACAGGAAGAGCTACTGTACATGCTTCAGTCACATGTATTAACTCCAATTAGATCAATTACTTCTTCCCTCCTTCTTGCAAAGCACTAACAATTAGTGGCAACTGTGAACAACACAGTTGAAAAAGACCAAAAGTCTTTGATTTATTAAATGTTACACTTATAGTTTGTGGCTGATCTCTCCTTCAATTATTTGTTTCTTATCACTACAAAAGCATTTTTATATCTGCTATTCTTTTCACATTTGTAGATTTTCCATAGACATGTCATACCTGGGTATGATCCATGGATCACCAAGGCTATGCCATAGGTCTGTTTCTTTTGAAGAGCAGCAGTTAACCAAAAGATCTATGGCATCAGCTGTCAACAATGGTGTGACAACTTGTGGTGGTAGATTTGACCCAGTCTGCTGAGCTGCATCCACAACAAGAGTCAATGGAGTAAAGAGGAAGTGAATCAGTTCTGGTGCATTAGGGTCATGAATGTGGTTCTTCAGTTTGGCCTGCAAAATTACGTCAGCTCTGGTTTTTAGTGTTATCTATGTAGCTTTAAAAATTCTATTGGATTAACATTGGTATTGAGCATTAACTTTGATTACAAATCTTGATGCTTTTCCTTAAGTTATGACTGTTTAAGAGTTCTATCATTATCCAAAGCCAATTTTATAATTATAATACTCTTACTTTATTTAGAGTGCAATTAAACTAGCCATTTTAAACATAATTCTGGATAAATATTTAGTTTAACAAGTAAAAGTTTCTTACATTGTTAGCAAAAGTTTCTCTATAGGTCCATTTATGTATAGTGGTGAAAATGTAAAAATATACCTAGTTTAAGCCTTTCCTAGTAACTACCACCTTGAAACCTATAAAAACAAAAGTTAGAAAATGGTAAATTATAACTTTCCTATTATGAAAACATATTTCTGATAGGAAATTACCTCCAGCTCACAGATATAGTTATTCTCATTCAATACTGCATTCTATATGCAAGGAAATTTTTCGTGTAGCACAAGCCATGTACTAACATTACCCATGATTATTATGATTTCTCTGTGTCTTACACACAAGTTGTCATGTGATAGCCCTTCACCAACAGAAGTGCAACAAAGCCTCCAGATGTATGCAACTCCCACTGTTTGATTCTACTGAACTATCACTTTAATTTCAGTTAGAAAAGGAAACACTGGTTTGAAGTGAGGAGGAAAGTGTGAGAAGAGGTAAGTGCCTATCAAAAATATATTTCTATTACAGGAAAATTGTAACTTCTCATACATATATAACTAGAATCCCACATTAAACAGGCAGAGGGTCTGATACAAGAAATATAAAGAAGCACACTTCAAAAGCATATGGAGAATACCCTGTACTGATGATCCTCTTAATAAAGAATCATTCTTGGGAGACTGCATCACTTCAGTGCTAGGTATACTCTTTCCCCAGTGTGCAAATAGGTAGAAAAAGGGAAAAAGCACAATAAAAGCAAGAGAAAATGGTTAAATTTCAATCTGCACCATATACAAACATACTTTCAATCCTGAAGAAGACAGACTGTAGATGAACCATCAACAGACAACAATGTAGGGGGAAGTGAAAATGGATGTGTTCCAAGGTGAAGAGTGACTTGTGTGTGTTGATGGTATGTGGCCAGTCTACTCCAGTACAAAACTAAATGGTACTGGGCATGTAACCTCTGATCTATGGTCAACCCCATCCTCACCTCAAGTTTCATAGAATGGAAGTACATAATGTGCATAAGGTGAAGAGTGACTTGTGTGTGTTGATGGTATGTGGCCAGTCTACTCCAGTACAAAACTAAATGGTACTGGGCATGTAACCTCTGATCTATGGTCAACCCCATCCTCACCTCAAGTTTCATAGAATGGAAGTACATAATGTGCAAAACGATCTGAAAAACAGGTATATGTGCAAAATCCACAATATGTGATTGTCAGATGAGGGATTTCAAATGAAGGGGTAAACTGCAATGTGATGGGTCAACTCTAAAGCAACATCATCTCTTTAAATGTACAACATTGGAGTATATCACAAACTACCAAATACCACTTTGTGGAAGTGGATTGCCCCTAAACGCATATGCAACTGCACCTTCTGGATAATCACAGAAGCTGAAGGCAACATCAACCCATGAAGCCCACCATACAGAGATGGAGCATATTTGCTATTAGCCATGTGCAACAGCATCCCCTCAAGCTTCCAAATTCCAATGCACAAAAGTGGATTGCTTCTATAAATAATATCCAACTTCACCTTCCACATAGTCACAGAAGCTGGCACAACAACAATCCCCTGCTCTGACCCCACCATACAGAGATAGAATGCCTTTATCAATGTATGTGTGCAATCTCATCCTCACAGGCAGAATCATACAGATTGGAGTGCATCACTAACTTGTGGTTACCACCACACAAAAGTGGATTATCACCATAAATGATACATAACGTCACACTCCAGATAGATGCAGAAGTTGGGTGCAACATTAACCCTTGAAGCCCACCATACAGAAATGGTGCACATGAATGGAGAATCATGACATCTACATCAGCAGAAACCTCCAACTTACTTTTAACTGAATGGAGTTGTATGTTTAGTTATTCACATTAAATCACATTCAGAAGATCCACAACTCCAACAACTTAGAATAGGAAAGTGACATGGGCAACCCTACTTTACTTGAAGAAAAAGAGGGATAAAACACAATGGAAAGTGTGGCAGAACATCAAAATCAGAGACAGTGCAAATGAGTGACCAGAAAAGTTTGTTTTATTGAACATAAGGAATAGCTTTTCCCTTCTGCTTTATCCATGTATATTACAAACTTCAATTGGTTACTGCATTTTGAAACAGGCATATTTATGAAGCAAATATATCACAAGGAAAAAACCCAAGAGCAATCTTGTGGAACATCCAATCTTAACAATGTGCATTATGGACCATGGAAATACGGGATTTAATGATAGCATTATGACCATACAGTGTGAATTTGCGATGCTTTAAGTATATCTGGGTAGGCAATACTCACCAAAGAGTGGAATCCAAACAGGATCCAAATTAAAAAAAGATAATTTTTCAGTCACAGTATGACTGATGTTTGAAAGATAGTATCCTGATAAGAAAGAAACAGCCACCCAATGCAAATAATCAGGTATATGAACAGATGAGTAGTAGTTCACATACCTAATTAAAGAATTTTCTCCAGTGGATAATGGAGGCAAAAGGCTACAGAAAAGGTAATAAACCAATATACCTGATTTGATGTGGCAACATCTGAACTAGATTTTGGAAAGAAGAAGAAGACAAGGAGGAATAAGCCAATTGAAACAAAAACAGAACCCAACTGGTGTGTGTTGAAGGAAACATATCATAAACAGAGGAATGTTGCCAATGGATAAATAGACAGGAATGAGAGTCAAGAGGAAGTCATATGGGAAATGTGACAATGAAGAGCAAGTATGGGACATAGAAGTCTGTCTGGATCAGACTGAAAATAAGGGTGAAAGATGGAAGGAAAAAATTGACAATTGGAAATTTGATAAGCTTTAGCAACTGATGGCAAGCAGGAAACTAGTGAAAAGTTCTTAACTAGAAGAAATAACTGTTTGCTGCACTTCTTTATTTACTATTCTATGTTTTAAGAAATATATGTTTAAGAACATATTTGTAAATAGTAATAATTTAAATACAAATATAATGTATTATGGCTGAAATGTGATTGTATTTTACAAAACACTAGTCCACTAAAATATAGCCAAGACAGTCTTGTAAAGGCCAGTTTTAAATTTTTATATATGGTTACATGACTACACGTGTTGGGTCTTTACAACTTCTGTAATGTCAGCCAGGTGCAGCAAAAACGTCAATACAATAAAAATAATAAATATATATAAATGTATAATGTTATAATATTCAAGCAATTTAGGTTAAGCATTTTTGTTGTGGTGTTATAATTTGTTGCTATTCTTGAACGAAAATAAAGCGTAATTTATATTTATTTCCTCATCTCTTATGGTAGTTATGAGATCAGTTAAACTGACCAAACTCATACAAAGATTCAATAATGAAAAGAGATAAAAAAATTTTCTTAATTTGTTTTTTAAAATGTTTAATAATTATCTGGAGGTTATAAAGACTTACATATTTTTAATTTTAAAATCAAAATTACTTTGCATGTAGGATAGTTGATATTACAAAAGAAAAAATGGTAGGAGAAAAACGTTACTTCAAAAATTAATCTCACTAAAAATCTAATGTTTTGCTCATAAAAACCTTGTAATGTTTACTGATAATCTGCAAAATATCATGAAAATACACTTACTAATTTAAATGTTATAGCTTGAAAACTGTAATAAGCACAAACTGGTTATGAGATCAGTTTGTAAGACCAAACCCCTGCTAAAAGAGTTAAGGTATAAGGAAAATAAAGAAAAGTAGGAAAAAGGCTCCAACAGAGATAAAGTAAAGGAGTGAAAAACCACAATGACATCCTAATCCAGAAAGACTACATGATGTGGAGTAAACAGGGTAGATAAACACAAAATAGTACCAGGTAAAATGGAGGTGTGTGATAAAGCTGCTCGATATGCAAAGATGAACAAACAAAAGGTCCATGATCAAACAGCCAACTGAGGATATTGGTAATAAAAAGAATGGTGGTTCAAGAAGAGGAAAATCCCCAACACATGGTCAACAGCAGAAGACATTCCATTTACACTGATCAGGAAGGATGATTGGAACAAACCAAAAAGGAAGCAACCTGCCAGGACAATCCAAAACACTTCTCCAAAAACCTGATAAATGCCATGTATGAAGACAGAGGATAGAAAAGGCAGGAGGAAATACTAGTGATTAAGGATGATTTAGAAGAGGAAGTGGCTATAGAAGGGCAGTACAGAGTTGAAGTAGTTGAGGAAACCAGTTTTGTCCTGAGCAATCAGGAGTAAGAAATGGAGTGGCATGAATGATCAAAAATCACCCTGGGAAGAAAACAGATGGATAGATAAACAACAAGGAATCAGTCAGTTCAATGTTGGTTGTGCAAAGCCAACCAAAGAGACCTCACATGTGCTTGACCTAAGGGATAATAGCTTCTAAAAAAGTACATATCCCCAAAAATGATAGAGCCTTGCAAGAAAGAGGGGAGTAGAAAAAGCATGGAGAACTGACAGCTTCATAGAATGGAGTCAAAGAAGAGAAGCTAAGCCTAATAAAGGTGGTTGTTGAAAAAATGACCCCAAGTGGACAATACATAGGGTAGAGAACAGGAGTAACTTCTCCAGCTTGATAATCCAACCCACTTCAGAAGCTTCTGAAAGAAAGACCAGTGTGATGTGAAAGCCTCTATTTCAGAATGAGCTAACAGAAGCCATTCATCCATGTAATAGTCTAAGTGCAACATCTAAGCATGAATACAATGGATAAAATCTTTGACACTCCTACAAAAGACACATGGAGCTGAAGTAAACCCAAATGGCAAGGACGTAAAACTGGTAAACAAGCCCATGATGGAGAAGTCGAAGATAGCATCAGCACCAATGAGAAATAAGAATGTGTAGATAGGCATTTGAGATGTCTGTCTTGGTCATTACAATCCCAGAGAGAAAACCCATCTAGTGTGAGAAAAGATGCCATTATAAAGTGGGGAAGATCCAGAAAGTGATAGAGGTGGGACAATTCGACCACTAGACCTCAGTTCCTGGTGGTCTTGTGTACCATAAACAGCCTGCAGTAAAAGCCTGGGGAAGAAAAATGAAAGGCTCAATAGCTTTCTGCAATAGAAGAGACAGAGCAAACTTTGATAGATGTCGGTTGGTAATAGGATCCTGAGGCAATACAAAGGATACGTGTATAGGAGACAACAGGTGTAGGGAAAGGAATCAGATGAGAAGCCCTTCTTAAAATACCTGAAGAACTCAATGATTGGTACCGATTACCCTGCACTGGTGAACAAATTCAGATAAATAAGATCCTACCAGACCAGAACCCACAGGATAGTTGGCATGGTGATGAAGAGACCTGTTTCAATAGATACTAAATGGTAAAACCCCTAGTTGAAGGAGCAGGCAAAAGATTGGAGGATGTTGGAGGTGAAACAGTGGGTTGCAAGGGCTCAGGTTGAAACAAATGAGCAACCAAGAACAAAAAGGTCAAATGTTGCATCACAGATTCCAAAGCTGCAGAAATATTCCCAAAATATACTATTGGAGAAATGGGGCAATCCCTAATTTCCAAAGATAAGCTGACAGTAAACAAACCTAGAACAAGACAGCATCTCTCTCCAGAAGATTCCAAGAGCAAAGAAACTACATGAGGAAAGAGAAAGCAGAGGAGGACAACTGTGCCAAAGTAGAAGTAATGAGGGAGAAGGTATCCCCAAAACATTCCTCAGGAGAACTGTGGTGTGCTTCAGAAAGGTGGTGTATGGTGATGAACAAGTACCATAGGAGAGTTGGAAGGGTAAGATAATGGCAAGAAAATTGGGCCTGGGATAAACAGACAGGATTGTCATGGTCTTCTTCCCATACTGGCAGTAGTGATTCTAACTGCTGAGAATCAAGAAAAAGTAATCTATCTGATGGTAAGCTAAGGCAAACTGATCTATGGCTCATGAAGGGTGAGGTGTGCCATCACTGGCTCACAACTGAGAAACAAAATGCTCAGCATGAGCCCTGATGTTAGAAGAAGAATGGAAACAAAGTACTAAGAAGAATGAATATCATGTAACAAGGAATGGACTGAATTGTAAGAAATTAGGGAAATAAAAAATACATAATAAATCATGTCTAAAAAGGCTGAATTAAGCCTAGCAGATTCCACAAGAGAGGCATAGAAAAGCCCAGCATGAGTGAGAGGAAGAAAAAGACCATCAAAATCCCTTTTTCATGAACAGATCCAGCTAGTTCAGCAGGAAAATGAACACTATCACAATGAAGAGGTCAACTTGGACAATGTTCAATTTTCTGATGAATAAAGGCCAGAAACACCTTAGTCAAGTTTCTCCAACCTGAAGCTTGAGTAATTGTAATAAGTGCAGTGGAGTATAACCTTTGAGTGATAACAATAACTTTGGTATTCATCAGAAAAAAATGAAATATTGGAAGTTATTCAAGTAAAAAAGAAAAATAAATACATGTACAAAAAAGCTATAAAATTAAAAACAGTAGTAAAATTTAGAAATTATCTTTTCACTTTATATGACATTAATAAATAACAAATTCCATGAATAGAGCACAGTCAAAATACATCTTGACTGTAGCACTGAAAAATGGTAGTTCCGTATAATTGAATAGAGTGAGCCACATACATCAGAAAGTTGTGTGGATGGTTGTTACATGACAATTTACAAGAGATACACTAGAATCATAATATTTGTAGGGTAGTGGGAGTACAAGGCTTGAAGCATGTGAAGAAAGTTTTTGGATATAGAGGGCAACAATAAACAAGAATACTAAGTGTGTGACAGGAGTTAATTTCCTACTAGAAATATATTTTCAATATGGGAAAATTATAACTTTCCACTTTCTAACTTTTGATTTTTATGATTCTCAAAGGTAGTAGTTGCTAGGAAAGACTTAAATTAGGTACAATTCTATATATTTTGGAATTCATATAATTATTATAAATTACACTTTAAAAGTTGTAACAATTATTTTCATTTTCAAAATAGTTAACTTGTTTTAAAATAAATTAGATAGTATGCTTTTTAAATCCTGCAATTGTGAGCCATGCTCACCTATATTTCATTATATTCCTATAATCAGCATTTAATTTCTCAAAAATTAAATCTTCTTTTGCTATATTATTTCAAATTAAAAAAACTAGTATTAAAGTACAACAGAAATCCTGAACCAATAATCAAAAATTAAGCTCCAAACTGAAAACAAAGTCAGAGTTCCAGAACTTGTAACATGCAAAGCCTGAATTCTATTATTCGTATTGTTACAATAATCTTTTCAGCTCAAACCATTTCAATATGTTATGCATATACAAAAATCAATGAGGGTTATATTAGCAAATAATTACAATTTCAACATTAATATGTTTAATTCAAATCCATGTTCAGCAGTAAATTAAACTTAACAATTGATCCTCATATCACACTACAAACTTTACTTAACCTATACTTTACCTAATTTGATATAAAATGTCTATTTGAAGACTTATATTTCACTCTCCAGTTCCAAACATACATAATTAAAACTTAACCAGACATATTAAGCCAACATTTAAGATTACCTGTATACAAACTGATTCAACATTCATGTAAAATTATTTTTAGTGCTAACCTATAATATTAATATGAAGAAAGTAAACTTTTATTATAGTTCACTGTATCAATAAAATGCATACCAACAAGTTGAATGAAAACTTGAACTTCTGCAGAACTTCAATAAATTCTCGTTCAGAAGGAGGTTTTGCACGCATGCTCAATATTCCATCTAGAATATTATATATAGTATGGATAAATTTAACTTTGTAAATGTTACTTAAATTCAAAAGAAAGAGCTATTTCTAGCTTTTAAATTGTATATATATATAGACACACACACATCATACATGCAATTCAATAGTTAAAACTGGTTTCTTCATGAAAAGTTTTAATCAGTTGTAACATAAAAAGAAATGTGATGATGATGTGTAGATCTTTGTCTGATGTTACAATCCACTAGACATACACAAAAAAGAAAACCTACCTAAATTTTACCATTTCAACAGATTGTAATATAATGTAAAACACATTAAACTCAAATTATATACAAAAATTATTCATGAAATTCCTTATGACTGAAGTGGTTTGATGTGAGCTGATAAACTATAAAGCTGCAATAATTTGTATTCTTTTATAATGAATGAGAATGTTTAAGTTTTCAGCTTTTCTTTTACACAGCTCTACAATTCAGCAAGTTGGAATAACTTTGTTTGTTTCTTCTGTTGTGAATTTTATGTGAAACTGCACAAGGACTACTTGTAAGAGCCATCTCTAATTTATAAGTAATAGGCTACAAGGAAGCCAGCTAGTCAATACCACTCACCACCAACTCTTGGACTATTCTTCCACCAAAAAAAAAAGGAATTAACCATCACATTACAATGCATCCATGTTTTAAAACATTGAAATATACGGTGGCCAGGTCTCCAAGCCAAAAACCAGGACATCCTAGCTTTTGTCCCTAATTTCAAAATGGTTATTACAAATGTAAAGTAAACTATATTTTATTTAATTTGCTTTAACTTGATTGAACTGGTCCACAATATTTCCAAATATATTAACACTGAAATAGTTTTTTAAACAGTTCATACTACCTTTTTTGGTGATAGACAAAACAAATGAGCAAGAATAATCCAAGTATAAATCCAATAAATCTTTAATTACTCACTTCATCCAGTTCATCTTGAATTGTGCTACTTCATACCCACATTTATTTAAGAATCTTTAACATTTTCTATATTATTTTGACACTTGTTAAGGCATTTTTGTGAAGAATGAATGTGCATTTTTTTTTCATTAAATAGCAATAAAATCCAGTAAACAACTGTAAAAAGTGTGTTTTGAGAATTAAAACTACTTTAACTGTCTTCACATTCAGATCTAGTTTTCTCACCATGTACAGTAAAAACTTTAAAGAGACCTTAGCAGCAGGAGAGTTCATATTACAACATTGAGTAAGTCAAGTAGGCCTACTACATTTGTAATTTGATGTCTTTATCATAAAAATAGGACATACTGTTCATTTTGGGAACTGTTTTCTGCATAGTGAGACTGTTCTGACCACAACAGGACACTTGGTCACCCTAATAAAAGATGAGCTTTATGGAATAAATAGTATAGAGGAGTGTGTGTACAGTCATGTGAAAAAGTTAGGACACCATATGAAAGTCTGTGTATTTTTGTAACATGTTTGGATATATAGATATTTAATCTCAATTTTAACAATACTGAGAGATTATAGGAATATAACTAAACAATTAAAACTGAAGAAAAGACTTTTCAAGATCTTCTGTAAATGTAATTATACAAAAATGCATATTCTAACTGAGGAAAAAAAGTTAGGACACCCCCACATTTATTCCCACTTAAAATGGCTCAACTCACACACAGGTGTATCACACCAAGTGCACGTGATTAGAAGATCGTTACTCAGCATTTTGAATGAGCCTTGCCCTATTTAAGCCTCAGACATTTAGTTTGGTGTGCTCCTGACTGTTGAAGTAAGAGTGAGCACCATGGTGAGAGCAAAAGAGCTGTCTGAGGCCTTCAGAAAGAAAATTGTAGCAGCTGGTAAGGGATATAAAAAGATCCCAAAGATTTTGAAATCAGCCATTCCACTGTCCGGAAAATAGTCAATAAGTGGAGGGCTTTCAAAACAACTGCCAACATGCCCAGGTCTGGTCGTCCAAGCAAGTTCACCCCGAGAGCAAACCGCAAGATGCTAAAAGAGGTCTCTAAACACCATAACATGTCATCATGGGACCTACAGCAGGCTCTGGCTACTTTTGATGTGAAAGTGCATGCCTCAATGAAAATTAAAGCTGAAGCAGAACTGGACCCTGCAACATGACAATGACCCAAAACATACCAGTAAATCCACCAAGATGAGAACTAAGAAATGGAGAGTCCTGGAATGGCCAAGTGAAAGCCCAGATCTTAATCCCATTGAAATGCTGTGGGGTGACTTGAAATGGGCTGTACATGCAAGAAACCCTTCAACCATCTCACAGCTGACATAATAAATAATTTCATCCAATTTTTGGTAATTTCTTTACAATTTAAGAGGCTAGACAATATGATACAATATAAAACCTCATTAACAGTAAAAAGTTTTATAAACAAGTTCCACTTTGATGAAAATTCATGTGTTAGGTAGTGACAATCTGTATAAGCACTAACATGCTTATTTTTGACATGTAGGTCAGCACTAGATCAAATATTAAGTAGGTTAATTGAGTTTATTATTGCTTCTCACACAAACTCACTCAAAAAAAAGTCTTGTTTAACCCTTTCATTATACAATTAATTTTCAGGCTGATTCCCAAATGTGTTAATTATCTACAAAAAAATAAAATAAATTCAATCCTTTGTATCACTTCGTCAACACTGAAAGATGCTGTATTTTCTTAAGTATGACAGGAATATTCCTTGAAAACCATACTTGACAGTGTAAAATAATGATTTAAATAAAAATTAGAGGAAAAGTATTCTCCACTAAATGTCATAAATGTAGGCAAAACTAATTTGGTAATGAAGCATATAAACATCCAGGTTTCATGGTGTAAAACACACATATGACAGCACACACGCAGGTTTGGTGATTCATGATGATGAGAAACCCAGTTAAAGTAAAAATATATATCTTAGGACTGCTGGTATGAGCATTAACATTTTCGTTAATAAAGCAGAGAACAACATTTCGACCTTCTTAGGTCATCTCCAGGAAAATACATATAAAATGTTATGAGCCTAAGGCTGTTTATGATAAATAATTTTAATTTTCTGCTACAATATGCAATTACTCTGGAAAAAATAGGGTAACTTACAGTTATTTTATATTTCTTGTGGTTTGTAAAAGGTTGATAAAATAGACTGACCCAATATGGTGTTTAGGAAAACAATAACAGATAAAGTAACAAATGATATCTGTTTGAGATAATGTACATAAATATGAAAACTGTATAATGATTAAAAAAGTTTATTTTATTTTATTCTTAATATGAAAATCAACTTACAATTAGAAAAGTCAGAATCTGAGTCAAACTGACTGAAATAAATTCAGAGGGAAATCTTTAGTAGAAATACTTTATCTAAAATTAAGCTTTTCTATGCATAGAATACTTGTAATGTTTACTAAAATCTTACAGAATTGTATATAAAAATACATTAGTACATTTGGAATTATAGAATTCACAGCAAACATTAATTCTCCAATATGAGCTTGATCCAATGGACTGATTTTGTGCATGTAAAGTTAAATGGGATGCATATGACATGCAATCAAAACAACTATACTTTAATTGATTATTTTCAATCAATCCAAAAATACATTTCAATGAGGATCATGTTTTGGCTATGGCTTCAGAGACACCCATTGTTTCAAAGACATACATAAAGTAGTTATTTCTTTTATTTGTAGAAGGTAAAAATATGTCCCCTCTAGGTAAATAATGTTACATTATTTATGTTACCAATCTGCAAAATGTACAAACCCTTGTATATTGCTATTTTTTAAACAACAGTAATATTTAATAAAAAGAATTATATTTAAAAAAGTGTAAAGCATCTCTGACACTACTTACCACCAAGATCTTTCTTTTTATTTTTTCGGCTTTTCTGTCTTCGTTCTAATTCTTGGTAAGCTGCTGCAGCATGTTGAAGTCGACCAACAAATATTTCAATATCATCAAAACAACAGTTCAACATCATCTGTAACAGGGTAATGCTTGCTGAATTAGTTTAGTGTCTACTTTTTCTAAGATTTTTTTTTAACATTTGATCAAATTTCCACAACAAACCAGTTATAGGTTTTTTAGATTTAAGAAAAAATAAATTTATATTTAAAACTATTGCTAGAAATATTAATAGTAAAATGATGGATGAAAAAATAACTGAAATAAAACATCTGAGAGGAAATAAATAAATAAAGCATTAAACTTCAAAATAACTCATCTTTTTAATCTACTCAATAAACATTAATAAAAAATTATGGATTACTTATTGCATTCACTGATTTAAAACTGAACCACCTGTTTTTCAAATTTCATTATGTTCAAGAATTTTCTAAACATTTTTTGATCAAAGACATACACAAATAGAAAGCATTTTAAAAGCTAATAATGAAGTTAACTAAAAAATAAAATAAACCTCAAAAAAAAATTCTGTTTAAATATTGCACTAGCATAAATCACAAGACAAAATCTAACTTCTGGTTCCAAAAAAACATTCAATTTCTAAAGACCATAAAATCTAATCTATATTTGAAGTTTATTCAGTTATATTCTTTACAGATTAAAGCACTATTTTATTATTCTGGTGAACTCTTCTGTCTTATTACAGAATTATTTATAAAACAAGCTTTTCAGTGCCTTTATTAATATTTGACTCTCTAGTCAATCAGTTAAATTTCTTCAATGAAATGTTAATAAGTCATAAAATTCTTATTCATACCACTTCCTTTTCATATCTTTCATTCCCCACTGAGGTAGGTTCTTCAGCAATTTCTCGAGAATAATGAGATGGTGATCTCGTCTGTTCTTGTCTTTCATTTTTTGTCTGAGAGTTACGTGGTACTACAAGAAATGTAGAAGTACAATCATATTGATGTGAACTTGCTACATATGAGACTCTTCATAATAAGGATATAAAAAAACAAATGAAAATTCCAAGTGCTTTGAAGAAACTCTCTTCAACCTCAGAAGCAATGAAGATAAATAGCAGAATTTATAAAACAGTAAATGGTAGTCAAGATATAAGTAAAAAATGCAACTGCTCAAGTGTTGGAAAAGGTAGGTTTTATGATATATGGACAATGTCATAAAGTAGAGTAGAAAATGTAATATGTCACAGATGAAAATAACATGGCATTGAGTGAAAGAAACTAAACAAATGGTGCAAAAACTTGAAATGTAAAATTAATATAAAAACTTTAGAATACTCATTGTGATAAAATGAAATAAAATACACAAGTTGAACACAATGTCAGTAACAGAAATTAATAATCAGATGACAAAAATTTCAAAAAGAAATTTAAATGCTTAAAAACAATAGAAGGGCAGATATAAATAAATACTATTCAAATTTTAAGGGTTATGAAATCATAAGACTTTATTCTGACCATAACACTGAAGGTCAATAGCTTTTAAAATTTTTAAGCTACCTTTAAATTTTATGTAATTCTTCAATATCTGATTTAAATAAACTGAACATCAAAATGTAGGTAATGGTTAAAGATTTTGAAAATGTTACAAATATGTTGGGTTGCTGTTAAAGTTTTTTTATTTCTAAACTATTGATATTATTTATACAATTGAATTACTCAAAATTTTTCAATGATGCCTAACTAACACAATTGGTAACTTATGTATTACTTACAGTTTGTTATTTACTGGCAAATACAGTCTGCAAAATTAGTGGTATACAAGAATATTAGCTTTATATGTATGAGAGAGGGTCAAAATGCCTGAGCAATGATCTTTTACAGAGCAACATTCAACCTGGTATTATATATTTGGTGTCAAAAGTGATCAACTATTAATTTACTTTTGCTGATTTGGTAAAAGTTTGTGGTGGAGGAAAGTAGATACCTGATACATTATTCAGGAATACAGAAAAAACTGGAGATATGCAAGTTAAAAGATTCTAGAAATTATGAAAATAGAATACACAAATTGTATAATTGATTAAAGCATATTTATTCTTCATATAAATATTACCTTAAGTTCTGATTCTAGTTGAAGTACGAGTTATATAAATATTCCCTTGTACTCCAACTAGAGTCAGAACTTGAGTTATATAAATATTCCCTTGTACTCCAACTTGAGTCAGAACTTGAGTTATATAAATATTCCCTTGTACTCCAACTAGAGTCAGAACTTGAGTTATATAAATATTACTTTGTACTCCAACTACAGTCAGAACTTATGTTATACAGGGTGTTCGGAAAGTCACTGTGCAGTTTTGTAATCATATTTTAACAACATTCATTCAGTCTATCTGAAGCCAGCAACTGATAGCAGTGTTTAGAAACAAAATAAAAAGGATCCAAGCCTGTATTGATGCCAACAGGGGTCACTTTCAACATTGTTTTAATTGTCATTCATATTTACCTCCTGTATTCTATATTGAAGCATGTCTGTTGATAAATATATAAGTGCACAGTGACTTTCTGAACACCCTGTATAAATATTACCTTGTACTCCAACTACAAGCAGAACTTGAGTACAAATACATTTTCAACTCATCTGATATTTTGTGTACAACAGCATTTTATATTTTACTACAAATTTGATCCATTTAGTACAGACACACTTAGTAAATTCAGAATTACAGTTTTAACATTGGGTTAAATCCATCTTTCATATTTTCCAAGTGTATAAAACAGGTTAATAAACATTTTTATATATATTCTGAAAACCTAAAACTTTTAACACTTGAATATACAGAAAAAATGAATTACCTTGTGGCACTGAAGCAGCAGCTGCAGCTGCTGCATTAAACAGGTTTACATGATCCCTCACTCTTCCATTTAATGGAGGATTAGGAGGAGGATTTGATGGAGGAGGGGGAATGGGTCTAGGTGTACTTCTATAACTGAAAAACATTAAAACCAATATAAAAAAAAACTTATATTTACTTCAAATGACACTTTGGATTTATAATACAAGTTCAATACATCAAGTTAACCTGAACCACACAAACATAATGAGTAAAATAAATAGATGCGAACAGAAAACTGTTTTGAAAAATAAAGAGAAAATTAAAACCTTAAACATAAAAATTCTATTCTTGTTTCCAGTACTTTATGATGACGTATATAACTCTTTATGAAATTTGTTACAAGTCATTTAAATTTTATAAATGCATCCTCCTTTAATATGATACATGTTATCAAATCTATTCTATTTTTAATTAATTAATAATATTAGTACAGACAGAAACACAATAAGTACAAAATTCAAACCATAAAGTGATGTTTCAAGTGAACAAAACTTATACTTTACAATTTATGTAGTTTCAACTATTTCATATTAAAGTTGGAAATCTTAAATGGTAGGAAAATTTACCCAGGTTTCCATTTTCCATTCATAAAAAGTCTCATCTCTTCCACCACATCTTGAGCCTAAGTAAGACAAAATCAAAATATCATTAAGCAATGTTAGTCATCATATGCAACACATTACTGAAGAAACCTTCCCAGAGAGCAAAAAAAATTCTTGTTGGTTTTCTTGAACTGTTTAAAGAATATTTACTAAATTAAATATTTAGCCTGTTTCAAAGACCACTCAATTTTCTATTTACAGCTGTAGTTTCTAACACTGCTATTGTAAAGATGAAAGGGTAAAAAAGTTTTGTTTTTTTTATCTAATAATGTTACACTTCCAACTGCAGTATACTACTTATTTATATACACATGAACCATCTTTCAAATCTTTATGCTAGTAGAGGTTAATTGGGATAATTGGTTCTTTAATATTTTTATTTTCAATTCTCTTGCTTCTAAACGTAACATCAGTTTCCATAATTATGCATAGAAAGAATCAAAACAATCTTATTAACTTACTATAATAATGCATTCTGCAATGACTTTTGACTGATAGAGGATGTGTCTATATGCTATGCAGAAAAAAGCTTTTATCTTATTTTAATGTAGAATTTTACAAAACCTTCCTGTGTTGTAGGTTATGTGTAGCTTTCCCATAGCATGCAATGAAGAAAATTGTTAAGGTTAACATTTTTCTAAATCGAAAATATATTTCCAATAAAAGTTACCTCTGCTGACATTATAGTTATTTCTTCATCTCTAGGGTTTTTACTTCTTTGCCTACCTAAGCAATGATCATGCTTGCTCCAGTCTTTTACACTCCACCTGAATGCCTTTTAAACATTTACTTTGCAAAACTCTCCACTCACATCAATACATCAATGCACCCTCTATCTAGGTACTAGATACAAACATCTCTTTCTGATAATGTAATCACTTTTTTGAGAATTAACCCATCCCAATCACTAACACTGGCTCTCAGTGAGGAGGAATGGCACGAGAGTGTCAGTGGAGGTTAGCATTACTGAAAATGAATTTTCAATTTAGGAAAATGTTAATTTCCAAAACATACTTATCATCTGCTGACACTATAACTAGAATCCTACATTGAAAAGGTGGAGGAACCTGTGCAGGTATTATCCATAAATAAAACATCTGTATGGATCAAGGGTGTACACAAAGATAATGATATCCGAGTGGGGGAACAGCATTACATCCAAAACGGGTATGCTCTTCACCTAAAGCACAGATCTTGCATTAAGGGTGGAAATAGTATGTAAGTAATTATTACTACAGACCAGCCCCAACCTGATAGCCAAAGTCCACTACTCGCAGTTGGAGTTAAGGGGTCTTGTTCCTGATATTACACATTGGTGGATAGAGCAACTGAACTGCAGTGTTATATAGAGATATATGTGTGATCAGATTCCAATGTGTAGCCATGGAGGGAAATGTTTCAAACCACCTAAATTATGGCAAGAAAGTAAGTAACAGTGAAGAGGACAAACTTTCTCCTCAGCCTGAAGAAGTCCAAAAGGGAACTCCCCAAACTAAGAATGGCAAGTATGTGTATGCCTTACTCGATTCATCCAGTGTGGAATTATAAACATTCATCCTCCCTCCCCATCTGAGTGGGCAAAGAGAATGCCACTTGCCCCCAGAATTATGGAGAGGATGTAGAAAACTACTCAATCACATTTGTAATTATATCAAGATAGTGAACTTCATTCTATGAACAATATACTAAACTGATATTAATCAAAAAGAAGAGCCAAGCAACCCCCAACCAGATAGCTTTGCATCAAATCTGCATTGGTGTTACAAGTAAACTTGTAGATTCCTGTGTTGGCTGGGGACCCCAACTTTGTCCTCTTCACCAAGAGTGGAGGAAACTTGCTCACTTTGGAGAAGAAGCCTCTGTCCACCACTCCAGTGACTAAAAACTAAGTCTGGTAAGAACTCTCTAGTTCCACTAGTAGAAAGTAATGTACATTGGAGAGCCCCAAGGAACAGTGATTTGGAAACAACTCAATAGGCAACCCAAGTTCCTTAATGTTTCAAAAGTAAAACAACCTCAATTTATTCAATCAGAAGATCAGCAGGAATGGGTACAATTTCTTTTGACTTTATTCATGATAGTTCATGAAAATGATAATACCATCTGGTTAGCATCTAGATGTTCTATTGGAACACCTCATTTCTAAAAAGCCTGTTACAACCTGTAGTAAGTATAGTAAAAGTGGTTGATGGTGTAGAATTAGGATGATAAGGGCACATCAGCCTGAGTACCACTCACTATTGAGTAGGATTCATTGAAAATGTAAAGGGATTCTGGAAAGAAAAGAATCCATATGATGGAGAAAATTATTCATCCTTTGTTAAAATCTAGCAGATGTGGTCAAAACAGTTACATCGAGTAGTAAAAAAACCTTCAAGAGAAGAAACTGCCAGATCATGTAATTAACGAGAGAAGAGAGTTTTGGGAGAAGTCCACATACCAACTCACACAGTGTCTTCCAGAGGGCAATTCAAATGGCCACTTATGACACAGAAACATGATAAATCTGATGAGAAATGATTTGCAACAGACTCCTCTCCTGTAGACTTGATTCAGAAAAGGCAATGTAAATCATTCTGCAAAACCACCTTGTTAAGAAAATGGGAAATAAATCACAGGAAACTGAAGGATCCCAGTGAATATATAGTTAATTCCTAATATCTCTATATGAGTTAGTATGAGCCACAAAACACCTGAGGGTCCTGAAAAGACACGACACACAACAGGAGTTCAAGAGGTCTCAAAGGTGAGAAATGGTTGTCAAATTAACTGGCAAGATAGATTTATCCCCCACTCTGACTGCCAGAATTGGTAAAGCAGAATATAAATGGAAAGATGAATAGTCCTATGCACATGTACTGCAAATAACTCCAATTGACAATGTCCAAATGCTGACAACAAAATATAAAAAAATATAATTTAAGTGAAAGGTGAAACAAAGAATAAGAGGCTAAAGGTTCAAAAGTATGACAAAACAATGCAAGAAACACAACCTAAAAATTTCAAATTAGACAACTAAAAAGGCTGTTTGGGCCAAAGGACATGAAAAAAATTTTAGTAAGTCAAAAATCAGGGAGAGTAAAAAATCTTCTGACATTTGGAATACGAAAAGGTAGTTCATAATGATGCCTTATATAAGGCCACAGTAGACAAAGCAAGACCTCTTTCAAAACCCAAGCCAAAAATGGGATATGGTATGTAGCTTAGGTTTAATTTCCTTTTGATACATCACTGACAATAAGTTGCTGTAGTTGGTCTACGAAGATATTTCATTAAATACAATGTAATTTTAGAAGTTAAAGCTTTAATTGAAGCAAAGGACCACATAATTTTCAAGCAGCAAGACATTCAAATTTCTGAACGTATGTGTGCAGAATGACAGACCAAGGTTGTCTCAACAGAGATGACTAAAGAGGAAATGGCAGAGGTGAACACTCTTACAAATACCAAATAAGAGGAAACCATGTTTGAGATGGCTGATATGGTGCTATCAAAAAAACGCAACAAGGAGTGGAACAAACCACAGCCAGAACTATATGCAACAGAGAAACTAGGGGAAAGGCATACAGATGCATATCCATCCAGTACTGATTGAATGCATCTACTGTCGATGCCTAGGGATGAGGTACCAAGAACCAAAACAACTGCAGCTGAGAATTCTAATGAGTTGATAAAGCACAGTCGTTGGAGACCTAAACTGTGATCAAATCCATTGGAAAATCTTGTGATGTAGCATCATTTCTGTTGGGAGAATCCAGATGGGCTGAGAAAAATGATATGCAATTGAATTCATCACTCCTGGAATATGGCATGCCTTAGACTGATAAAAAAGGGAGTAACCACAGTACAAAAGATTCAAAGTTTAAAAAAAAAATCTTGGGAATGTGTGCCTTCTTGAAGAGAAATATGATACCACCATGGAATTGTCAATATGTATCATGATGATTCTTCACATCAAAAGACATACACATTGTTAAACCAAGACCCTGTGTATATGTAGGAGTTGAAGAATGTTAATTAATGTGGAGGGTATATTTGATATCCATTCAAATATCCTGGAATTCCTAACTTTAGATATTATTCCCATCATCCCTGAAGAGTCGCATCTGTGGACAGATGGATCTGGGGAAAAAGAGGTGGTATCAGTAACCAGACAAGAATGTTGTACTGATCTAAATACCACTCGAGATCTACAATGTTGCTCCTGAGTAAGGGAGACTAGATAATCTATTGGATTGAAGCTCATAATCCACTTACACACAGTAACAACTTAAGAAACCTCACATGAGCTATTCCCATGGGAATGAGGGATTGGAGGGATGCCCACATCCACCAAAAAAGAGAGAACCACCTCCACAGTAGGAGAGGGATAAATGAGTAAGAGCCTGGCTGCTCTTTCCATAGCTAGTAGCCTGATAAGAGTTGACTAGCCTTTACTTAAGTACGTGTCAAAAAATAACACCCAGACAGACAAGGTATTGAGTTGACAATAGAATGGACTTCTCTACTCTGGATGTGTTGCTCTGCTAACTGACAAGATGACATCAGAAGGAGCCATTAATCCATATAATGATGCATGCACAGACCCAAGGAATGCTTGTGATGAGCAAACTCTGCATAAAACAAAAGGTGTTATTGTGAGTTCAAAGGTAATGACCTGAACTGCAGCACTTGGATTCGTGGTTAAAGAAATCCAGATATTCAGAGAGTAATGTAATTTTTCTCCCACTGCATTAAAGTTGGTGGAGAATTTTGCAAATTAGGTATTTCCAAGGGCATTCAAGTGGGGTATAAAAGCCTGGATCAAGCTCAATCAGTGCTTAGATGAGCAAAGATGTAGAAATTACAAAGACTGAAAAATAGCTATAGTGTCAGTGGATGGTAAGTTTGTTTTAGAATTGACTCTGTTCTAGCTGCCTTTATTCCTCCCTCATTTTCTTGAAGTCTCATCCATTCTGCCTATGGCAGGTATGACTGTAATGCTTCACAATGTGTGCATTGTTCTTATGTAGTAGATAAAATGGTATCTAAAGCTTTGAATGAGAATGACCATACACATGGGCAGTGTTAGTTCATCTAGATAACTTTAACATTACAGATTCAATTACATAAGATGAAGTGTAAAAAATCTAAAAATTCATCTCAAAATAAGTCACGAAGGATTAGGACTAGACTAATCAATTCACGACTTAATTAAGGGGTCAAAACAGTTTATTGTTTAACAAAAGCACACACACTATGCTTGCAATATTAATAAAGACTGTTTTAATTGTGCATCACAATTTATGTCCAGTTCATTTAACTCTTGGCACAGACTCATTTAGTTTTATAGGAATCTAGAATTACATCATAATTTATCTTACCAAACCTCCACTTATATAGCAGAATCTAGTTATCTTCAGATGGATT
The DNA here is from genome assembly GCF_004210375.1 of Tachypleus tridentatus. NCBI lineage: Eukaryota > Metazoa > Arthropoda > Merostomata > Xiphosura > Limulidae > Tachypleus > Tachypleus tridentatus. The sequence continues at coordinate 105,784,452 of NC_134832.1, forward strand.
ATAAACTTACTTATGATCCTGAAAAATGCATCTGACTGTCGGTAAATCTACATGTACTGTTCATGCATAAGTGATCACAAACAACACAAACATATTACCATATTTGAAACATTTTTATGCAATACCAAAGAGAATCACATGTATACTGGTCAGAAATAAGTAAATCATCTACACAAAGATAACTATGTTAAATAAACAACTGGTTACATTATGGTCATTGGTGTTGAAGTAATTATAAAACAATATATTGCAGATGATGATGTTGGCAAAAAACAAGCATTCACAGGTTACTAATTTTTAGTTAAATTTTAAATCATCTTAAAAAATTACTAACTCCTAAAAATTCACTTGCATTCCTTTTTAACAAGATAAACTTAGTATTATGCTTATGTTTAATATCTGCAAAACACAAAATTCCAAATGAAGGAATGAATATACAAGTTTTGTAATTTATTATTATGTTCATGTATACAAACAGATATTTTCTTATTGCACTATTATTTCCACAGTTACAAGTAAGCTTTAAAATTACAATTTTTTTTCTCAAAACTTAATGCCTCACAATTTTTCTATTGATTCAAAAATCATAAAATTTGACAGTAAAAACACCTAGCCAAAGGTTCATAATACTGAGAAAAACTTCTTGACTACAAATGGTAAACTTACTGATACCCGAACACATTGAAAGATGTGCATTTCTCCAGAGTTTTTTAACTTGTTTCTGGAATCTTCTCGAACAATGAATATGAGGACATTATTGTAAATTTCTCTTGAATCATTGCTAATGAAGCTTGTTGGATCACTGATCAAGTTCATTGGAAACTTCTCCACCACATCCTAATTATAGTAAAAACCAATAATCACTACTAGCTTTACCATATTGTTTTTATTTCAAATAACTTTAAAAGTTTAATACAGTTTCATTTTTCCTACTTCTCTGAGAAGCAATACTAATCCATTATAAAAAACCTTTTTATTCTGCTCAGAAATACGCATTTAACTTCTTCACTGACATGCTTATAGATAAATAACAACTAATCATCATGTTATACTTATGTAAATACAGAAGCACATGGTCTTGTATATGCGTCTTGTTTATTATTTGTCATATCAACACAAAACTATTTTAATGATAATTGGCTGAAATATTTCACAGATGATTATTCTCTCATATGTTTATAATAATTATTTAAGCATTTATTTTCAAATTTTGGGAATTAATTTGTAACATTTGGTTTTTTAAAGAATTACTGAGTTGCTGATTTCACTGCTTGCCTATTTCTCAAAATAGTTACTTCATATCATACTCTTTAAGGTTTCAACATGTGTAAACTAAGCAACTTATTGAAGTGTGAAGTTCATTGTACAACAGATAACCAGCCTCCAAAAACAAGAAGAAATCACACCTAAAAATCAAATTGTCAAATCAGGTTGAAATCTAAAGAATTAAAAATAAAACTTTCTTAATAGTGGCTTAACATAGAATCTTACACCATTCTCATAATCTTTAATAACCACCCATCTTCGATCCAATTTCAACTGCATCTTCTGAGTCCAGATTCCAGTAGATTTTTCCATCTGCAGTAACCTTCGAAGTCCATCTTTAGGTGATTCTAAACCTGTAAAAAAGGTACACAGTTAAACAGTTAATGAAGACATTCAACTGAATTTCTTTGAAAATGACAGATGACTTATTAAAGATATATAAATAATTGAATTATAAAAATGTGTTTAAAATTCCATAATTCAACAAAAAATGTCTTGAAGTGTTACTGCTACTGTGTTTTACATAGGTTATTTACTACTTGATAACAACACTGTAACCATTAAGTCTCAACACGCTAAATAATCTGTTAATAAAAAAGTACACAAACCTTAGTTTCACATTCTATTTTAATGTTAAGAGTATACAATATACAAATACTAAATCACTTATCTTAAACAGTAGCATTTATACTCTTGTGAAAATCCAGACCTAGTCAATTAAACCATACAACAGTACCATCTATTGGCTTAAATCTATAACATATAATTACAACATTCTAAAGAACATCACAATATCTTCTAAAACTTGTGACAAAAAACAATACACCGATGACTGTTATCATGCAATCAAATTGGTGAAATAAAATATGTAACTGCTGTTACAATACATAATAGAAATAAAATATTTCTTCTTTCCTACACATGTGATTTAAAAAACACGTCTTTTGTGTTTTAAGATATGCTTTTACATCCTAAAAATACTGTTTCACATGAAATGCTATGCAATACATGTAAAAGTGGAACCATTTGGTATTGCTATGTCATGCACTTGTAAAGAGAGTCATTTCAGTCTACTGTTATACAAAGTTGGGTAAAGAGAATCAGTTCAGACTAATGTTACACTATTTGTTTGTAGAGAGAATCAGTTCAGACTAATGTTACACTATTTGTTTGTAGAGAGAATCAGTTCAGACTAATGTTACACTATTTGTTTGTAGAGAGAATCAGTTAAGTGCTGTTACACACAACTGCATTCCTATCACACAAGACAATATTCTACTTACCAAATTCTGAACCAACTGAAAAAGTTGCCAAATGTTCTAACAAATATAGTGGCCCATCTTCAACTTGGTCACTCTGCTGGTCTGAAAGAAAATAACCTGAAGTTTATTATTTTATTAGCACCAACATCCTTTTCTAATGCATGTCTGTGCTATGTTTTCATTCTACACTCTTCAAACGTTTATACCTATGAAGTATTATCCACTCTCCTTCTTACAGGCAATCAAGTTTTTAAAACATATTTGTACACCATATATCTCAGACATATACATAAAAAATATCTGTAAATGGTTAATCATCACGTTGTTCCAACATACAACATTTGCCCCATCAAAAATGTCCTATTTCCCAATGTACCTCCAATAACAAACAGAAATTTGGCCACTAAATCCTCAAACAATCATCCACCATTTCTATAAAGTCTTAACCTCTTAACTGCTGTTTTTTTCAAGGAATATTTACCTCTCTACTGAAGAAATAAAACTGCCTCAGATAGAGATGTGTGTGATGTTTTGAAATCTTAAATTTATAAACTCTTTATACAAAACTCTAGGAATTCAAGATAAAAAAAATCTGATGCATCAATCTTCTTTTAATTACTTTCACATACTTCAGTTGGATCATCCTCGACCCTTTTTTTAAAGAAACAAAACAAGTTAAGAAATTTCAACGTATCTAAACTTATAATCATCCAAACAGTCCTGCTCTGATCCCTTCCAACAACTCAGTGTCCTTTTTTAGCCAAAAAGTATGGTACGTTATTACCTGTTAATCAGAGTTTAATGACAAGGTGACATATGTAATTATAATACATATAACTTTATATTCTGAAAGTAATGTTTCTACTATATATCTTAGTAAAGGCAAATAAAACATGTTACGACAAAATAAGCATAATAATAAAAAAAACTTAATACTTCTGTATTGCATTACTCATATATCATACTATAGCTCATATTTAGGTGTTTGGAAGCTCATCATGCATAAGACGAATTTACTAAGAATTTAAAACACAGCTTGAAAAAAATCACTTCAAAAAATGTGGATATTTAAAACAATTTGTTCTATTACCATGTTCTGTTATTTATATGAATCAGGTGTTTTAAACAGATTGTTCGACTAATACGTAACACGTGTCAAAAAGGTGCTTTAAAGCTTCTAAAAGACTGTTCAACTTGCATGTTAATCATGAATCTCCTAATAGTCTGCTTTTAGGTATGAAGAGAGGCAGTAGTCTGAAACATTACTTAATAAAAACAGCTCTTAAAGGTAATATTTCCTTTGTTTTTATTCATCACATTATGACCTGCAAACTATGTTCACTTAGCAAAAGTATTAAACAGAGCCAAATCCAAAGTTATTTTTGTAAAAATCATCCTCTGTATTACACTGAAATTTCCCTTCTGAAGAATAGAGGTTTACAGTCAATAAGTTTAAGTAGAGATGCCTTTAGGCATACTTTTCCATATACATCATACTATCATTGATACTAATATTTGTTACACCTAAAGAAGTGTTATAATAAATATTTTGAATAAATTGCACATAAAAACATAAGAGTGGTCTAGTTCTATAGTATTATCTGATAATAAATGGTTATAATCAACAGAAGCATTAGAAAACTTTTGATAGAACAAAATACATGTAAAAATAAAACAATTGCTATGTGTAAACTTTCTATATATTAAAAAAATAAATATTCTACAGCTCTTTACATTGTACTGATGAAATATAAGCCAACATCTATTCTGACTGGTAGTAATATTAAAATGTGGATATTTATGTTAAAAAACACTTAAAAAACAAAGTAGCAAAACATAAATAAATCATAATTAAAGATAGTGTTAACAGAGTGCCTTTTGAAGATACGCCCTGCTAACTCACCTGTAAAAAGAAAGTATCCTTTCTCGAGAAATTTTTATTATTGAGTTTCTTGAAATGATATGTTTAAGATAATTAACTACCTTATTTACTTATAATAGTAACTGTTCTAATTAAAGTTTAACCAAATGTCCCAATTGAGTTACCCTTATTATAAAATAATTAACTCACTGATGCTTCAGTTTAAAGTTTATTCATAAAATTATTATTTATCTGTTTACTAAAATTAGCAGCCTTTAAACAGTTATTATAAATGAAAGTAGATACTACCTAGAGCTTTTGTAATCAACATGAACATGTACAAAAGATGTCTGATGTCAAACAGGATATAATATGTTCTAAGTTAATTTTATAGTCAAATAATAAACATACGTGCTCTGTACTGCTCTATAATTCATGTTTGTTTATTGTTGTTTTTTCTTTTCCCCTACCCTGTTGTTCCAGTTTCACAAAACTGCCAAAGCGTAACATAATGAGTACATACTTATACCTCTGAATATGGCTGCCTGGGGCAACTGTAACAAGTTTTATCTTTTACCCTTTTCATTTCTGTATTCTTTTTTGTGTATTTTAAACTTGTCTTGCATTTCCATTGAATCTGTACACAGTTCATTATTTTATACCATGATATATTTATTTGTGTTTTAAATGTTTGGATAAATTTACTGAAACAGTACGTTATGTCCATAACTGTAAAATAAACTTTTCAAAAGTTGTTCTTACTTTTAAAATGAATGTGTACATTCATAAAATAACTAAGAACTAAATCTCATTAGATTCTAATTAAATAATGTGTATTCAAACAGCCTTCAAAAATAAAATGAAATATAAATTTTTCAAATAAAACACAATTTTCAATAATGTGAACAGGTAAACATTCACATGTAATAAGTAACAATTAGTACTTAACTGTACAAACTGAAGGAAATATTAGCATATATAATTTCTGATAAATGTGTTACCCCTAAAGAAACATTATTTCAGGTTATAAATCGAACGAAGACCACAAAAGTACTACCTGATTACTCAAAAAAAAAAAAAAAAGTGCTGCTGAGGTAATAAAAATAGAAACAACTCCATCTCTGATAAGTAAACCTAAAGTGAACTAAAACTAAACCCAACACATAAAAATATTATAATGCATGTTCCACATAGGTACTCTACATTTATACGAATAAAATTCTTGCAAGAAAACTGAAAAGATAAACTAGTAATAAGATATATAAATATACCACAAGACCTTGAAAATATATACATAAAATTATAATTAAGACAAACCTACACATGCATACGTGCCTACATACACTAACACACTATTGTGCATACATACATACATATATATACACACAGATGTATCTGCAGAAGTGTATATATGCATAAGAAATTGCTAATTTAAGTTACTGAAAGGGGAATAATAATAATCTCAACCATTCATTCCCCTTTTACAACAATACTTAAGTGAAGATCACAATTTAGAAGACTTGGTTTATGACTACAAAACCACTCTTCAACTACTGATATCATGATACACTAAACAAAATGAGTTCCAATAGTACTAAATACTTAGTGTACATTTGCTTCTGCCACATATTAAATATTTTAAAAAATCATTTTCTGTTATAAGTAAAAAGTTCTCAACAATACATGCCAACAAGACAGAATTAAATTTTCTGTTACAAAATAAACATGATTATAACAACCATATCTTCTCTTCATGCCATCAGACAACATCCACAATACAACAAAACAAGGGTTGAAAGAGAAACATTATTTCTTCCTTAAATAAGTGCACTGGTTAATGCAGATAGAAGGATATAAACAATTGGGAACAATCTCCTTTAATGTTCCTAACAGTCTTAAGTGGAATACAATCCAAAGCCAGAAGTAATTTTGGAAATATATCTGTCATTTAAAAGTTTTCTAATAATATTTATAAGATAAATTTTCAGCTTATTCTTTTCTTATGTGCTACTTATTGTAATTTTTATTTTTAGATTTAAAATTTAGTACGTGACAAACAGATAACATACTGAAGACAAGTATGTTAAGACCCAAAAGTTAAGGAAAAAAAAATTATATTTTGGCACTTAACAGAAGAACATGTAAACCTTCCTTCTTGTTTATTTACAATGATTAGCTTCAACTACCTAAATATTACTCAACTATTTAGTTCATAAAATATGAAAATTTTAATTGTAGCTAACGACTCATACCATGATCAACCAAAATTTGATTACAGGCTAGTATCTATGATGTGGTATTTTTGTTGTATCAATACCTAGTTAATACCTGTAATTTAAAGCACTGTTTAACAATCAAACAACCATAAATGCACTTTTGAACACTCCTAATAATGTCATATGACTAAACATTCTAGACTTTTATATGACCACTTGTGACTTAAAAGTAATTTATGTTGCAGTTATTTTTACCTGAACCATAACCATTAGCAAATGAAGATCTAGAGGCTCTCATGTCTGAGTCTTGACGATGTGGTGACATTTCTCTTCTGTCAGGATATGAGCCAAACCTATCACAAATAATAGAAATAAAAGTACTCAAAACACATAAAATACTTAATTTGATAAAACATTACCTTTATAACAACTATTACTAATACAAATGTTTAAAAATTTTTGCTTAATGTTACAACACAAAACTAAAACCAGTTCAGTGACATTCTAACAAAAAAGCTGTTTAACAAAAACAACTCAAACATTATTTACAACATCCAGTAATCTATGATAGAGACTGTAAAAGAAGTTTACTAGATGCTAAAGTATGTTTTGACTAGGAAAGAGTAATGATACACCATCATATATGTTTATCTTTGGAAATAATTTAATAAGTGTTTCAGTTTCTGCTATTTTTCAAAATTAACAACAAAAACTCCCATTAGTGGTCAGAAAGAATTTACTGTCAACTGGCTACTTACAAAACAAGTGTTATGAAAAAGACTAATTGGAAAATTATTTTCTGTATTGCTAAATTAAACCATGGGATCATTGCCTTACATATTTAGTTTATATCTAAGTTGCATATGTATATCAAATATATCTATAAAAAAATCATTTTCAAGTTTATATCAATTTTAGTTCAGCTTTGAACAAAGTTTAAAGTGATCTTTAATAATACTGCCCTGCAAATTTAAACTTGATAAAAGTGGTTCTAGTCTTAATAACAGATTTCTCATAATTCAGCTATGTAAATTTGAAAAACAGCATTTTTTCCTGTCATGTAAGGAATTTTTTTAAATCAAGAAGAAAAAACTCTCATTATTATTTCATTTACCACAATGAACATTTTTTATTATTATGTTTGTTACCAAAAATGCAAACAAACTGAAGAAAATGGAAGAAAACTGATGTAAAAAAAATATGCATCACCATACATCCTAATTTTTGTGTATGAAATTTATGTCTCTTAGTCTCAAAACTATGTTTCGTGGTACTTCTTTTGTGTATTGCATTATGACATTTTGTGAAAAATCTGTATGTGATAGAGAAAAACAGACATCATTTTCAGATTCAGTGTACAGGAATTACTGTAGAACATATTAAAAAACTCAAGACAATAAAAGTATTACAGGCATGTGTTATCTACTAGACTGAAGAGGTTTGAGGTTTATATACTTAATACAAATTTTAAATTTTTCTTATTTTTTTGCATTAAGGTATAGTGTAATCACACTTTACTGAATGGTATGTAAGTACTGTACTAACTAAGCTTAAAAATTAACATTCATTTTGATACCTATTCTTGAAACATAGTTTATTAAGCCATCAATAAATTATTTCAATGGTCTGAATATATAGCAGTTTCTACAAATTTTTTTATAAATAAAGTTCGTAAACTAAGAATAAGATATGATAACATAAAACTGTAATTGAAAGTGCTGATCATTCTTTTGTAAACATAGCAATAAGTCCATTTTCTATTCATCTTTTTATACATACAACAATGGCTAACATTTCAAGATAACCTATAAATTTACTTTACCTTAAATATTTCATAATACATCTTCATTACTGTGTACATATACACACAGCATAATACAATGATAATTACTTACATGGTTTTAAAGGATAGATTAATGTTTTCTTCAAAGGGCAAAGCAAAGAAATAAGTAATATTTGTGCTACATAATTTTCTTAGCTCCATTCATAAGTAAAAGAGCTATGAATGAAAAAATTATTGAAAAAATCAATTCAAAAAATGTAACCTTAATTTAAAAAATAACTTTAGTTTTACACTTACAAAATACAAAAACAATTCACTGAAAATTTAATTAAACACTAACATATTAATTATTCTTAACTTTGTATCACATTTATTTGTCATGTGGTTGCATTAAAAATGTAAGAAATCCTTTTATAAAACCAACACCTTATCTTGTAAACATATAGTCTTTAAATAAATTACTGGAGAATAATAATATTATTAATTACTTATACCATCACATCTCATAGCTAGATGTGTGGCAAATGAAATGTCAAGCAGACTCTTGGAGCTACTTTTAAACAAAATAATAATTTAATTGTTTTAAACACTGTACTTGTACATATTTATAGCTACAGAAACTTACAAAAATAAAAAATTCATATTTTAAAGTATAAACAGAAAAAATAAAACAACTTACAAGTCATACAGTCTTGAGCTAAACTCTTTGTTCCTAGACTTAGGAAGATTATAAAATTTCAGCTATTTGTGTTTGTTCAGTAAAACTAACTTTTATTTTTCAGTAAGTATCAGAGTCCTCTGTAACCCCACCCCAAAAAAAATGATGAAAGACAACTTTATAACATTTGGTGTCAAATGAGAGAAAGATAGAAAAATATTACAAACTGGATGAAAAAAAACATAAGAGAAAAACACTACCGAAACATTACAAATGTTTTACATGTCACTCTGGAGCCAAGAGTTGTGTTTGCACTACAATTTGTTGAATATTAAAAGCAAGTTCAATCCAGAAACTCCCAAAGAGGGTGTTTTTGGATGCATCTTTTTGAGACAACTTTGAGAAAAGTTTTCATTCATTAAATGATAAATTTTAAAGTGATATACAGCATCCTCAAGTCTCTGTACTAGCTAGTACTAACATATACCCATTGGTAGTAAATGCAATATATATCAATTAAATCCATATTCTAAGCATAATTAATTAAGTCAACCTTTTATGCTTAGCTTTCAACTGAGATATGAATTATTTTACTTCAGATTTGGTAAGGAAGGTTGAAGTATAACAGTCAGCAGTAAGATGACAAGAAAACTTTGAAAGTAGCTACAGACATAATACTGTACTCAGCTTGCCACAAGATATCTACAAAGGTAGTTCTAAATGTTTATGAATACTTTCACATGTCAGTTTAAGACTGCCAGTTAAGTTCATGATACACTGACAGACTTTAGTCACTTTATCACTTCAAATCACTTTTTTGCATCCACAATGTTAAAAGAGTCCTGCAAAAGACCTTCTTTTTAGCCAATAAAAATGTAAAAAAAAATTTAATTAAAATTAAGAAAAGCAAGATTGGGTAGATTTTTGTTGTTTTTTTAACAAAAATGTCCAACACTAGTTGAAAAAGGACATGTTAAAAAGCAAAAGAAAAAAAAAACAACAGAAGATACACTACCAAAACTTTACAGGTCTGTTGAAAGAGAATGATAGAAAAATTGACAAGACATCTAAGAATGGATGATAAGTTGAATAAACACATACAGAGTTCAAGAAATAAATAATGCCAAGAATGCTATATTCCAAAATTGTGTAAGGTTGTCATAAAACTATCAGATACACTGCCATAAATATTCTGACTGATCAACTGCAAAACTTTCCTACTTTCAGGACTACAATTAGCAGTCATTAGTGGTTGCTCATTCCATTCATCTTTTTATATAGATTGGCTTGCACATTCACCTTACTCATGTGACAATGTTCCGTTGTTTTTTGGTACATTTTCAGTTTATTAATGTTTTTGAAGACATAAACATCCAACTGAGCAGAGTAATAACACACTTTTGAGAACAACCATTCAATTTGATACAAAGCTTCCACTAAGATTGTTAATAAACATCACTGAAACACTTAACCAAATGACACCTTTATTAGAGCATTAAATGTCAAATCCATCTTAGGACTCAGATAAATGTTAATCAGATATAAATACTGATTTGGATGATTTTTCCATAAAGAATTCCAAGATAGGTTACTCAAAGCTGTAAGCTTCAAGATGGAAACACGAAGCATTATGCTAGGGATAGAAAAAAAACAATACTACACTGAAAAACATAAGTGATGTCATAAACAACATAGTGGAAGCAGCTGCAAGTTAAGACCATAAAGGAGAAGTTCAGGACATTACTTAATAGCAAACATAAACATTCTGATGTATTATTTATCATTCCCTGACTGAAAGCAGAAAATTAGTAATACCAACTATGTTTTTTTTTTTATTCTCTTCTATTGTAAAACCTTACATTGTGGCACTGACTTCCTCACTCACATGCATTAATACATATTTCAATGCATTAGGAGATTGAAACATATAGAGTATAATGCTGACTGTAGATTAGTACCAAATAAAAATGTGTATTGTGCAAACAAAATGAAGTTCTTGGTTTTAGTTATAATATCTGTTTATTTATGGTTTTACACAAGTTTCCAAGAAGAAATTGTAATGTGCTTTAATGCCACTCCTTTGCCACAAATGCCTGGATGCACTGATTGGCTTCTAGCAAGCTGAATTGTATGATGACAGCAGACTTAAGATTGCTTTCAGCACTCAAGAAGCTTGTATTAAATACATGTGAAAATTGTCTGTATTATACAAATGCCACTTTATGAAGCTGATAGAGTTTACACTGAGAATGCTGCAATGAGATATCTAACCTACATTTTGGTGCCTGGATGCACTTTCTCAGACTGTCATCAGGAGCCTGAAACTGATATTTCTATAAATGTAGAAGACAGTTGAAACTGAAGCAAACAGAGTATGTACAAATGCATACATTGGTGGAAATGTAGAAATAAACAGTATCCATGATACCTACAAAGATCACAGCAGTTATAGACTGTACCCAACCAAACAAGAAGTCATTGCCATTATGTAAACTGGAGAAAATGACCATACATTTTTAGTTTTAAAGCATACTGTAGCTAAGGCTCTGGTGTTGACTGACTCTCAGTTACTGTCCATTCATCCTCGATACTGATACCAGTGAAAACTGAATCACTCTAGTGTTGTTAAATTTGAAGGCTGTTATAATGTTGATTGTTACTGATGGTTTCTGAACACTGTTACTGCATAATGAAGAAATTTTTTGCAGTTGTATTATTTACCATATGCTACCATACATTAATAATTTCATTATTTGTGTAGACCAAACATCACAAAATTTGATCATGAACCTTAAAAATCTAATATTATGACCATACACTGGATTATAATGTTCCAAGAGGAGAGTAATACAGATGAATTATGTCTCTTCTGAATGTCAAGAATGTAGGAACTGTGGAGCTGCAAGTCATCATAACAGCAGTGATAAAAAAACAAAGCATCATGACTTTACTGATTCACTATGACCTTAACAAGTACAGCTAAGAAACACAGATCTACACTTGAAGCTACTTGCCATACAACAAAGTAAGAGATTACAAGTGGAAGTAGGTGCACTATGTTGCTACTTCGATCTACACAGGGTGCTGTATATTCTGTAATGCAATTATTGATCTCAAGGGTTCTACTTATGAGATACTTCAGACTTTGAATGAGGGCATCAAGGAATATTATGCATGACTGCCAATGTACAAAATTGGTTTTCTTGGCTACATTCATATTAAGGTTTTGAAGATGACAAAAACACTGGATTATACACATTACCAAGAAGTAAAGCTGACCAGATAGCTGTTGGTTCTTAAATTACAGAAAATAATCCTGGATGTAGTTAAACCCTTATCAAACAGTAGAAACAGTAATCAACATATGGTGGTTGTGATAAGTTAAAGAGGGATGAAATTTATCTACTGGCTGACACATCAGTATGGTTCATTGTTTATAAATTTGCTGAAAACTAGATAGTATAAAACAAAATATAATTTATATCAGTCACAAACTGCTGATATACACATTCAAAATCATGGTCCATGAGAATATGTAAACGTAATAAGATTTGCATTAGTTGATATGCATGAATTTGAAACATGATAGGTAAAAATAATCAAAAGATGAGTGACAAGACATTACAAGAATTAAGGTTGGAGACTGGATGTAGTCTTGATACATGCTGACAGCATAAACAAACTTGATTCTGGCTTAACTGGTTCTCATCTTATTTTTGACAATTCAAACCATCACATTACAAATCTCAGTACAAAAAACAAGTATTTTAAACTTCTCAACAAGCTGAAGTTGTATAAAACAGACTAACCTTCCATATAACAGTGTATGTCAGTACAATTATAGTACAGATTACATATGAATGTGTTCATGCATATTGTATTACAAACATGAATATGAACACATAGATGGGACAATTTTCAAACCAGTAAAGAACTTGTCTAATTTACTAAAACATTTATGTTCATTAATTACTGCAGTTATCAACTTAGATTATACTGCAAGAGAAATTAAATATAGTAGGTTTTGTATTTACTGTATGATAGTAAAAAAATATTTTGTAACTCATATTTCCATAAATGTTTGGTGCTTCACTGAAGTGGATGAAGATTGCTTTTTTTTTTTTAAATCTATGCCACACCATGTGAAAACATTTTGGTTCATTTCGTTTTTATTGGTGGTAATGAATTGTATTCAACTGTGCATATATTAAACATTTGTAGATCTTGTGACTTTGTCTAAGAACAATGAACTTGTGGTTAATAACTTGTTTAAGAATAAAAGAAAATATAAACTATGTAGTGCAGTTTCTTGGTACTCCTAATTATATTTATGGAATGGACCAATTTCCAAACTTTACAGGTACTACTTATGTACTCATTTAACACATGAGAAACACAAACTGGTTCCCATGAGGTGAAACATTGGGATAAAATCCAAATTCTGCCTCTTTTTCAGTTCCCTGCATGCACTCAGTGTATAATGCAGGTTTAGTAAGAATCAGTCTAGTAGTTCACCAGTTATAAGGGGATACACACATACCCAGACATTTCTAAAATAGCTGTTCAAGATTACCAGTGCTGATATGACCTATGCTACAAACCAGCAGCTACAGAGAGCCACAGCCTTTAAGGGGCTTCAGAATTGGTAGGGCAAAAGAGTAAAAACTGCTAGATATAAAGTAATAAAGAGAGAGAAAAATAAGTTCCTATTTTGAAAGTTGTCTTTTTGTTCTTACAAAGAGTTAGCAAAAATTAAAAATAAGATTCTCATTAATGAGAAACTGTTGTATTTTTGTTGTAAAATTCTTTCCACCACTTATAATTCTCAGAGGTTTAATTCAGAAAGTCAGCATGTTTTCCATGCAACAAGTGTATTTATTCTTTGCTATGTTCTGGCAAAGCAGTAAAGTTGTGTTATTTGCTTTTAATATCTTCATAAATGTATGTTTATTATCTTTAGTTCTAATCTTTAGTTATTTATTAATATATAATGTTATGGTTGTAAAACACAAATAACATATCAGTCAAAAGAAAGAAGAAACAAGTAAAAAGAGGAAAATAACACGAGAAAGGTGCTCTTAAAAATATTTTATTCTAATTTTAAATTATACATTATTAGATATATAACACAATATAAACTGAAATAAATTTATCACTTAAAGAATGGTTGAAGTGTTTGATTCTTTCGTTGCAAGGAATGAAGTTAGCAGATTCACACATCTGCTGATAAATATTTATTAAATAAGTGTAACATGAAATCTATTATTGGGTATGTAACACATTCCACAAAAATAATGTGCATGTTAATGCTAACATTGTTTACTACGTATCACTTATTAAGAAATCGTCTTTTTAAATGCAAGCTATGATATACTTCAACAGTTCTGTGCTATGTCAAAGATGTGTCATGGAGTTAAGTAAATTATTTCAAACATACGACACTCATGTATACTGAGCTACAGTGTAAGAATACTTACCAAGTTAGGTAAGAGTAAGTTAACATATGTTATATGTGCAGTACATGAATATCACTTGTCCATCTGTTGCACTAGGAAAGGATTGTCACACAATATTAGAATATGTTCTATAAGAGAAGAAAAAGAGAGGCTGCAAGTAAAAAAAGAAAACTGGTTTACAAAAAGATAAGTGATAAAGTTAAAGAAATGCATTATAAATTTTTGAAGTTTAAATTAATTACTATGATAAGAGGCTTAGAGAATTATAAAGGATTGGGCAAACAGGTAATCATGAAATCCAAAAGGGTATATGAAAAAAGACTGGCTCAAAATATAAAAATTAAACTTAGATTTCTTTAAATACATTAAAAGTAAGCAAAACATAAGGATGGGGACAGAAACTTTGTACAATGATAAAAGAAGGCTCATATCTAATGATTATAAGACAGCTTGGTTATTAAATTCTACTTTTTCTTCAATTTTTATTAATTAAGATTTAAGTAACATTCCTCAACTTGAACAGTTACTAGATGAAAACAAGATTGAAGAATATAATAATTACATTAATACTGAACTTGTAGAGAGAAAGTGGAAACTTTAATAGATGATAATGCTCTCAGAGGAGATTATATTTCCTCAAGGGTTTTAAAGGAAGTTAAAGGTTGCATATGTGAGCCACTTGCTACTACTTTTAGTATTCCTTGAATAGTGGCAAGATGCAAAAGGATTGGAAGTTGACTTATGTTACTCCTTTTTTGTTTTTTTAAAGTAGGTGATAAACAATTGTCCTGATAATCATAGGTATAACAGTTTTACATCACCAGTGAAAAATGTTTTGAATATCTGATAAATGATGCTTTGCAAAGTAATTTATCAAAGTTTAAACATTTGTTGGATAATCAACATGGTTTCAATAGGGGGAAAATTTTGCCTTATTAATATTTTAATATTTTAAGGTGTTTCTGCTGATATAAATAAGAGTGAGTGTATTTGGATCTTCATGCTTATTAGAAAAATTATTTCTATACGTGTAGGAGATAAGTTGCTTTGTTGGATAAAAAGGTGACTGAATGAAGAAAAAACAGAGGATTGATAAAAGGAGTTCAGTCAAACTGAATTAATGTCACAAGTGGGGTACCTCAGGGGTCAGTTTACTACCTTTTCTCTTGTTGATTTACCTCATTGAAATAGATGAAGGAATGGTCAACAAATTACTTAAATTTGCTGATGATATTAAGGTCTTTGATGTTACTGGCTGTAAAAAGAATGCTACCAATTTAGATCATTTAGTGAGTTGGGCAAATAAATTACAAATAGGTCTTAATCATAATAAATGCAAGTAGGATATCATAATTTGAATTGTATGAATAAGTTGGATGGGAATAACCCTCAACAGTGTTATGAAAGAAATGGATCTTGATATTCTGGTTCCTCAGTCTATTAAGCCATTCAAGAGTATTCTGTTGCTAGTAGTATGGCAAACGAGATTTTTGGTTGCACCTACATAAATATTACATACATATTTGATGAAGCTATAACTTATTGTATAGATTACTAGTTACACTTCCTTTGGAGTATTATGTTTGTATAAGCTTTTCACATTGAATTATTCGAAAGAGTTCAAAAGAGTGGTAATAAGATAACACCTATAATGAAAAAGTTGTTATACAAAGACACTTTAAGATCTTTCAAACTGTTTTCTTTTAAAACAAAAGAAGAGTTTGAGGGAATCTGATTGAGGTGTTTAAGATTGGTAAGGAAATTGATAATATAAATGCAATATATTTTTTATGTATTTAATAACAAGAAGGACAGGACTAGAGAACAGAAGTATAAAGTTTGGCTGGGTAGAAATTATTATTAGCTAAGGCAGATGTATTTTTATAATAAGACAGTTATCCTTTTAAATGGGTTGCTTTCAGATATGATGGATGAAGCAAATAAATGAAGTTTAAGGGAAGGTTTAATTAATATTTGTATTATAAAAGCTAGCTTTATTGTGGTTATTTTTTCTTAAGTTTAGTTTGATAGATGGGACAGTCTAAGAGGACCAACAGATCCCTTATTATCCCAAAGTTTTATATTAAAAGTACAGTGTTTGTATAAAATAAAAAGTTGACATAATAGAAAAATATATACATATGTATAAAATACAAAATATTCAGACTTAAAAACAACAGGTTTTTTTATTTAATTTTATGCTCACATATACAAATCTAAAAGTATAAAACTCTTTGTGACAAGTTCTTCTTTTATTGCAAATCATTGTGAAAGTTTTATATTAAGGTATTTTGTATCTTGGAATTTCACTGAAGGATATTTTATGTGTATATTTGAAACTTTTTCAAGTCTTTGTTGGGGTATTGTGATGTATATTCTACATCTAGTAATATGCATGCATATAGTAATAAATGGCTTACTTAAGTTGTGTGTGTTAGTAATTAGTTTTTGTGATGTTATAACTGTCTAATCATTTTTGTAGTCTATAATCTAAGAGTAGGTTCTTCATTATCGTGTTTGGTTACAAAATTTAAAATACAAGATGGACCAAGGATGGTTCTGAAGGAAAGTAGAATGGTGTTGCATGATGCAAGTATTACAGCTGTAGCCCCTTCATAACATAAATATATGTATGTATAGGTATATTCAATAAAATAATTTAAGTATTGTACAGGCTAGCTGTACTTAATAGTCCTAGAACAGAATATGCTGAATACACTAATCCTTGTATTGTCTAGTAAAGCAAGATGTAGGTAACAACAATTACTGATATCTAAAATCTGACATCCATATTGGTCAGACTATCTCACTTGTCTTAGCAATCAGTCTGACTTAGCAGTCACATGGGAAGATAGGAGAATCAGAGATTCTTGTGCAGTTGAAGAACAGTTTGTTCTGTATGCTTTTATGAAGAAGCTGGCAAGAAACTCAGAGCTAGTCATATAAAATAGTCAGTCTATATATATGTCATAAACCACATTGAAGTTACAATGATGTGTTTTGATGTTTTCAAGTGTAACTTTATGTATCCAGTCTTTGGTCAAGTTCAGCTTAATAACACTTCCAAACATTTTATAAAAGCCTCTAGTTATTGCAGTATTTGTAACTCGTGGTTACAGTTTTACCTAAAAACACTAAATATTTAAAAAATATAAATTTGAAAGTCATAAGGTCACTCGACATAATTAGTTCTCCTGGTAAACAGTTACAATGAAGCATCACCAATTAAACTTAGTACAGCAAAGACTGAAGTCAATCATTACTATTTTAGAATTATCTAGATACATCTTAAAATATCAAACATATATTTTTATGTGCCTTTTAGATAGATAAAAAGTACTCACATTTTCATTCTCACACAGCAGAAATGATAAACTAGTTGTTAATGAGTCAGTCAGTCAGCTAAATAGGTAAGTATAGCATTCAGCAAAGAAACAAATCAAAAGGATGGTATCACCATACTATTTTGCTCCACCTAAGGAAACATTCAAATACTGGGATTTAGATTTATTTATTCTTAATCATAAAAACACTTTCAGGAAATTAAAATAACCATGCAGAACCTACTAGAATTTACTGAAAGTATCCTTACACTAACACAAGTTTTCAATCAGTTTTCAAATACCCAATTTACCCCACTAGAGTTTTTTTAAGTGTTGTACTTACTGAGCTACCACTAACTAACTAACTGCCCTTAGCTAGAAGACTTCATTCAATGCTGGTCTTTAAAGATAATTCTGAACTTGCATCTTAGTTAACAAAATACATTTAGATACTGCATGTCACTGATGTTTCTCCTTTAAAAGGTAGCATTCTTCCAAGACAAACAAGTCTGAACCTAAAGTGTAAAATGGCTATTTACAAAATTGCTTATTACTCTCATTAGCATTTTTTTTTTCAAAATGCTTACAAATGAGAGACAGTTCACCCAAAATATAACACCCATCATCTTTCATTACTAAATTTATGCATCTGATTTACTAAACAGTGAGAGAGAGAGAAAGTTAGATTATAATTATTTCTGAAAAAAAGTTTGTCATGTGTCTTAAAATCCCATTTTTTAAAATGCCACATATAAAAAAAAATGGGAACACTAACATTTGATCAAATGCTTTGTAAATTTGAGTAAAGGTACTGAGGCAGCAATAATAATTATTAAATTTATTTACATTACATAAGTATCATTTTAAACAATTATTTCTTCATCAGTAAAAACTGTCAGTAGAATCTTGTGCTTTAAACTTTATCTTGTATTACAAAACTATAAAAGAAAATGACAAGTAGCAAAAGAGGAATATTATTCATCCATAAAAGCTTTTGAAGAAATATATTTCCAGCAACAATAAACAAACATTCAATCAGCAAACAAAAGAAACTGGCTAAATAATATAGAATCTTGATTAGTTTAACAGCCATTACACACTAAAAAATGTAATATTACATCAGTTCATAAAACTTAGAAAGATATTTACAATAACTCCTTCAGTGAATAAGGCATTTGAAGTTTTATATTGTTCCTTAACTGATTAGGCAAGACTGATAATCAGCCAGGATGCTGTTTTTCTGGGCATTTAATGAACACCTTTCTTATTGGAGTAATGTACAGAATATTCAGAGGAAAGAATTTTTATATAAGAATAAAATTAGGTCTATAAGAAAGTCCAGTTGCATTAAATTTGATTCCACATATAACAATTAACTGCTACTTCAAGATCTAAAAGTAAAATAATGGACATTATACATACTGTGTTTTTAAAATGCTGCCTTGAATACACTAAACATTTTCAAATCAAAGTGACATAATCAAGGTGCTGTTACATAAAATTAGAAGCAGTCTAAAGCAGTGCTTCTCAACATTTTCAGTTTTTTTTCACAACAGCTCACTCATCCCAGTTTGAAAAAAATTACTAAATTAAAATGCAAATGTCTTTATTGTGACTTAAATACACATTAAAAGTGCAACCATAATAAACAATAATAACTAATGACTTTTATTGCTCTTGAATTTGTTGTATGATTGATAATACTCATTCACCCTGATTCTGAACTCATTAACTCCTGGATGAACCATTCACCCAGTTAGGAAACACTGTTCTAAATTATTCATCCACACCTAAATAAAACAAAATTAAGACTGATAATAATAATAATAAAAAAAGATATATCATAACATATGGTTCTTCAAGTACACCCACACTTAATATAAAAGAAAAAATTCAAACATGCCCTTTGTTTTCCATAAAACAAATGAATCCCTTTCTTGAACACTTTGTAAAGTGCTGGCTTCTAATAACGCTGATGGCAACTCATTCCATAAGCCCATCATCTTGTAAGAAACACAAAATAGTTTTAACTAAGCCTAGATAGTCTTTTTTAAAACATTCTTGAATCTGTTGCCCATTATCTTTTTAAACTCATTTCTGATTTATTTAATTATAAATCTTGTATCATTGCTTCAAAACTGGCTTTCTAAAAATTAGGAACTACAATTTAATTTGATCTTTATTTCAAAATATACCACAAAATCTAATCTAACTATGCAATTATCTCTCTTTCCTATATATTCCTCCACTTAATTCTTGAAATCCATAGGAAAAGAAGCAGAATTACAGTTTGAATTACATACTTGACAGTTTTACTACCAATTATATGACAAAAATATTTAATAAACCCTCAATTTCTCAGCTCCAGTAATGCTTGAGACATACAGACTGAGGGCAGATATGAGAGGTTTCAAAAGCACCATAATATCTCAAGCAAAATTTTGAAATGGTTAAAGGAAGTCAATCTATAACAGTTATATGTACAGTTATAACCAAAAAATGTAATAATCTTGGTTACTATATAATGAAGTGACTTAAAATAACACAAGTTACAAACAAATGCAGTTAAAGTATGATAAAACATGTTACAAAATAGTTAAGTCACTGCAAAAAAAGAAAACAATGTGGTTAAAGTTTCATATAAATAATTTTCATCAGAAATGGATGAACATCATTTGAATGATGAACACATACATAACAAAAGTACTCTACTTATAAGCAAACCTTATGAATGAATGAAACCTTATCTTTTTGTGTGAGAAAAATGTTAAAGCCTAGATGGCTAGTGATTTGAAATACAACACATTACAAAATACTTGTTACTACATCAGTAACAAATGATGTCTAAATTGACATTTTGTAAAACTGTGTGCCATCTTTTATAAACAAGGCAAAAAGTAAGGTGGAACAATGATGTAAGTTTTTAACTTAAGTGCTTAAAAATTTTCAAGACATCTTAAGCATGATTAGTTATTTTCAGTTACAAAATATCTATTTCAAATATAAACAATATCGTAGGAAAACATCATAAAATTATAAGTTGAAATATGAGCTATATGCTGTGTATCCTAAAGCATATTTTTTGCCTAAAAGACATTTCCATATCTTTCTATCATTATTGCATGGAAAGCTAAAACTGAGAGCTAAATATTACTGGAAAAAACTTTCCCGTATGAAAAAAATAACTATTAATTACTGAACATTCATCAGTGAGAATAATAAAACCAGCATGAATATTGTGTATATCTTGGGTATGTTTTCTAGGCCAAAACAATAATTCCATAAAAACATATTGCTCATTAAATAAGATTTAGTTGCATATTGTGTAAATTTTAAAATTTTAAAATGTACATAGCTTGTTGACTATATTTATATCTTACAAGTTACAGACAGTGGCAGATAGACAAATTTCATAAGCAACATAAAATTCTAAGTCATTATAATTACCATATATAGCAGAACTGTGTGTGTGTGTGTGTTTTTTTTTTTATAGCAAAGCCATATTGAGCTATCTGCTAAGTCCTCTGAGGGAAAACAAATCCCTGATTTTAGTGTTGTAAATCCATAGACTTACTGCTGTACTAGCAGGAAACATAACAAAACTCTAAAATACATGTGCTTGGTTTTCAAATCATCAAACCAAATTTTTAATACAATGTTTTGATTGATAAATCATCCAATAATCTATACTAACAAAATCCTACATTACTTGCCATTTAAGAAGAACTTAAACTTATTTGTATACTCTTGGATATGATGTTTTCAGAGAATCCAAGATGAATTGAGAAAACAAATTTCTGTTTTAGAGGATGTGAAGATTGGTGTTGAAAGGGATATATTACCTCTAGTGAGAAGGGTGTTTGAAGGCCACCCCTAAGCAAAGTTTAGCACTTTTTACACTTTTTCTCATTATCTGGTACATTTGAGATAAAATAAAACAACAGGTTTAAAAAAAAAAAAGTCTGTTTTGATTCCAATTTTTAATTGACAGGACAAAAGTCTCATGTTAGAGTTTGAAGCACAGACTAAATGCAACAAACTTAGTATATCTACATTTGATATTAAATTATGTAACAGATGCCAATCTTTAATATCAAATCAGGGTCATCTACTAGTAATTCTAATTGAATATTCTATAGCATCTATTTTAGCTGTATGTTATTTATCAAGGATTATGGATAGTTTAGACAACACAACATTGTTCATGGTATCATCACTCAATTGCTAAACAATTAGTTTGTGAAAACAAACAATGCTTATTTTTCTCTATAAATTAAATTATGAGTAAACACACTAGACTTTCAGCATTTTTCTTTTCTGTAAAAGTGACACAGTTTATTCTTGCTTCCTAAACCTTTTTTTGCTTCCATTAACTGGGAAAAACTAACAAGTTTTTATTCTGTCAAAAGAAAGAAGCTGATATCTTGAAAGAAAAACACCAGATTGTAAAGTAACCACAAATGGATATTTACCTTTGTTGTGAATTCTGGCTATTCTGAATGTATGGTGAAACAATCACACCAGGCATCTCTTAAAACTGGAACAAAAGAATAAAAGAATTTAAATCATGTTCAAGACACTTGCTGAACAGGTAAAAAAATTCATGTATTATAATTTGAAGCTGAAATTTTTGATTTTTTCTACAAAAATTATCAAAATTCCACAGTAATATCTATATTTCAGGATCTACTTTTTACAAAAGAGCAGGAAAACTGTATGTAGCTATAGTTACACAAGTTTCACTAATTCATTGATCCCTACAACCAAAGGCATCTTAATTACATATATTAAACTTACACTCAGTTTCACACACTTTTGGTATCATAGAAGTTTATAAATTAATTTTCTTTTAAGAAATAAGTTTGATGGCAAAAATAAATATATCAAAACTTATGCCAGAAAACAAGAAACATGCACAACTTTACCAAATTTTTCATTTTTCTGGGAGCTTCAAAGAAAACGTGACTAGATTACCTGAAGTACCCAATATGTCAGGCATGCAAAGTAATTAAAAATAAGAACTTTTTGAGTATTTCATGACTAAGTGCTGTTTAAGTTTCAATTTTTGTTTGTCCAAGTAAATGTTAAAAATAAATATTTGAGAGAACTAAGACTACCAAAGGATTTGTTTGAAAGTTAACTGGACAACAATGCTCACTTGCTTCTTTCAGTGATGCTTACAGACATTTAAGAGACACATAGCAGTATCTCCCTTCACACAAAACATCACAGCAGTACCTCTATTCAAACTATAATATAGCAAACTATGAAAATATCACTTGTTTCATATATGTATTAATGATTAATTTAAACTACAATTTCTCCTTTTAATTGCAAACGGGGAAAAAAGGGACAAAAATATAAAGCTATTAAATTAGATAAACTGTATGCATTATGAATAAATACAAATGGTAATTTTTGATTCAACATGATACTACAGTTTATAATAAGAGGTATATTATTAAGCAAATTTGAAATATTTGGCAATTAGTGATCAATTAAAATTTGTCAGTAACAGTAAAAGTTAAGGCATTTGAAGTTGCACTCGTACCCCCTCTTTTCCAAATACCACATATTTAAGCGCTGACTATTTTGGAAATTATAAAATAACTATGTGAGCAACAGAATAAACATTTGTTTTTCAACGTAATGGGACTAACTGGATTTTAGCTTTTTATGGACTTCAATGGCAGATATTTACGGTTGGGTGAGCCCGAGTTTCTTCACAGCAGTACCAGTCTTAATTGCAAGTAAGCACATAACGCCTAGAGCTTTTCAGACTTCACACTGACACGTCAAAATAAACATTTTAAATGTCTTTATCGTTTTTATCTTCTGCAAAAGTTCAACATAATTTATGATGATCAATCCCTTGATGTAACGTCAGAAATTTAATTTGGGCCTTTTACAAAACAATAAAAGACATAAAATATATGTGAGTGAGGAAGTTTCCCTTAAAACTCACAAAGTACTCAATCTATCAGTACGATGTATGTTTTGTTTGCTCTGCTACTTGGACCTTCATATAAGGACGGCACTTATTTTCCCATAAACATCACAAAACATGTGTACAAGAAATAATCCCAAGAACCAATGATAACTATTTTATTATACTTTTCTCTGTGTGTATATATAGCAAACACTGTCTTACCATGTCTTTATGTTGGACAATATCGATCTTCAAAACAACTGCTATGAACATATTTAACACCCAATTATCTGTTTGTCTCTGACGTCCGCTACATAAGGGCTATCTGCACTAGTTGTCCCTAATTTTTAACTAATAAATTAGAAGAAGGTCGGATGGCCAAAAGACTAACCACCAACTCTTGAGCTATTCTAATCGCATAGTGTTATAACGCACCTACTAACCTAAATTACGTAGAGCGATTTTTGTGACAACTGGACGGATCCAAAGCGCATCATGCTGACCACTAGGTCACGTATGTTCATTCAGCACCTGATAACAATGCGACAGCGTACATTTTACAGATATTTTTGCTTACACATTTGAAGTAAAACTTGATTTAATCTTTAAATTTCAAAAACATTTTATTCTCAATAGAGGCCTAAACGCGCTGAAAGCAGTCGAATGATGAATAGGCTTTGTTGACTATGGTGTTTAATAACTTCTTACACATTTAAAAAAAAAAAATTAAATACCACAATTAACAAACCTCTCCACAAGTTTACCTCCAATGAGTTTTTAGGTATTAACAACTTGTCTTTTCAACTGCAGTTATTCACTTTCCTAATTATACACAATGTAAAAACTCACATATTATTGAAAGTGACATATGGTTGCTAAAGGTAATACTGATCAAGTTTCCTAGGTCCTTCTTTAAATTACTACGACCAAGATTTATGTTTAAATATTTCTAAAGTCGTTTTTTTTTAACGAATAATAATAAACTACTTCCCCCTGCTTGGTCAATGGTAAGTTTACGGGCTTAAAACACAGAAACCTGAAGTTCGATTCTCTAAGGTGGAAAAATACATTGTGTAGCTTAACGCTAAAACAATAAGCGAGTGATAATGATTCTATTCTAATAGCAGAATTATATCTTATATAAGACACGAGATATGTTTAAGATTGAAATTGATGTGGAGACGACAAAATACACCTAAATAACGTTAAACTTCATAATATTGTCACTTATGAACGTACAAAAAAATACCAGTCTGGTTTTCTAACAGTTTTAGATATGACTACACGACAATGTTAATTCTTAATGTAAACATAAAATAAAATAATTAATGGAAACTTATACTTTACAAATTTATGTAGGTTTCCTACAACATCTCCACAATTTCGCCTCTGCAAACTGCATTCTATTAACCTAAATCCCACCTTCGGCCTAAGTTAACTTTTAGGAGGGTCGCAGGGAGGAGAAAACTTCCACGCCCAATGTACGTTGTGTATCCTTCTCTAAAAGTAGCCATAACTTTCAGGCACCAATTTCACCTGCTGGAAAAATGCCAAACATTCCACGCCCAAGGACAAAGACAGAATTTTCAGTCTAAGAGTTTGGTAAACACAAAGTAACGAAGGGTTTGATATTTTTCAAAACAGCGCATGAATGTTCGTAGCTAAAAGTTACACAGAAACAATAAGGGCATTCAGAAGGCATAATCTTTAGAAAGTAAACACGATGCCATGTTATATTAATAGCTACATGGCTGTGAATTTGTCCAAATTGCCTCTTTGTATATCCTCACTTACAAAATCTTTTTTGTATGAATTTTTTCACTCTTGTCAGACAAAACTCATAAGAAGAAAAGCCAACCGTGAAAAAAAAAATTGTTACGAGTTACGACAGATTATGAATGTTTTCACATCCTTAAAAACAACACATTATAGATATTTATTGTACGTAATTCATGAACAAAGGTACACACATAAGTTGATATGGAACACACAAAAGAATGCAGCACAGTTTCCAAATAGTAAAACTAGATTCAAAAGGCCCTAAGACATAAATAAGTTATAAATACCCAAAAGTCAGATAGTCAACAGACCAGCCGCCAACTCTTGGGCTATTCTAATGGAATAGTGTTAAACAACACCTACTAACAATATAATGTAACTGCAAGCGAGCATATAACACCTCTTATGGTGAGCTTGAGGAATTGTTGATATTGAAAAGTTAAACATAACATTTGTAAGAAACATGCCAACCTATCCCGAAGCTCCTACCCACCGTGGCTCAGCGAAAGTCTGAAAGCTTGTAACACTAAAAAGTAGGTTTCGATACCTATGGTGGGCACAGCACAAACAGCCCACGATGTAGTTTTGTGCTTAACAAATAAACCAATCACGAAATATCCCATAATCTTTATCAGTTATATTTTGTGCAGTGAGAAATGATTATGTATGTATTTCGTGAATACAAATATTCTCAATAAAAAGTTATTAAACCGACGATCTACAACAACAAAACATTTTCACTGTGCGTTTTTAAATAGTTTTACACTTTGTGTCACAAGACCGTGAAGTTTTTCATATGCTTATAAAAAAAACCAAAAACATATAAGCACGAGATCTTGAATGTATGTAAACGATTTGTTTACATTACAGATTTTTACAACTTTCAGTTCATAGGTTTTTAAACGCTAAATAAACTTTTACAATCATTCTTGATCTTACTGGTCGTATTGCTTTGAGCTATTTTCACATTCCCAATACGATAACACATCCCTATTACAACCTGTATCTAATTTAGTTGCTACTATTATTACTAGTATTATTATTATTATCGGAAAGAAAATTTTGCACAGCTGCAGTTATCAGTCAAAAAACTAAATCTACACTACATTCCCGTTTTTCCAAAGAAACTTACATGAATAGTTTAAGACAGTGCATCTTCAACACTTTCATGCACATGTGACAGTAATATCACGTATTTTAGGCCCCTGCATTTTCCGTACTGCATGCAAAACCGAGCACTACAACACGGTTTAACGATTCTGTTAACCTCTTAAGCAAGGTTTCAAAACATTTCTTATTTTGAAAAATGGCTTCATTCCATAACTGGATATTTCCTGATGATAAGCTAGAACCTGCTACAGTTCCCTCACCATGTCTTTAAATGGGTAAATAACCCCGGAAGTGTTCCTCTTTCGCCAAACTTCCTTCTGAGTTTTACCAGAACGCGTATATTTTACTGTAGGAGATGAAAACAGTTTGTTACCTCAATTTAAGGAGTTCTGTGTCATTAGTTTAGTCAAGTGTGTACATATTACGTAAATTTTACGGTCAGGAAAATCTTGATCGTTGCTCCCATGCTGCTACTGCTGTTGTAAAACAACAACAACAAAAAAATTCATACCACTATTATCTACGTAAGTACATAGATACTTTACCTTTCAAATCATCGACTTGGTAACGAAGGTTTCAACGTCTAGTTAAATTGCTACAACAACAATGTGCGGTAAAAGAACTTTCACATACATTTTTCCCAATAACAAGAAACAAGCCCCTCCCCGCCCGAAGAGTCAGCGGCAGGGTCTACAAATTGTAGCATACTTATGTCTCCACAGAGAGACAATGTCAAACACTTTTTAATTGAACGTTAGTCTTTCATTTTTCCGTAAATTCACATAGACCTTGTCAGGATTATACGTTTGTCGAACACTTTCGACCATTTCAAGGACTTTATGGAATTAAAGATCAAACAATTAAAAAATATATATTTTGGGCTCTTGTGCAGACATATTTACAACAATCAAGATGAAAATTGGAATAAGTATACATTTTCATGCGCCCAAGACAATGATTTGCAAAAAGTTGGATTTGCTCATTTTGAGTCTTTTTAAGGTGGGTCAGATCTCGCAAAAAAACACATAATGTTGAGGATTTTGTTCAATTACACGGCGATATTTTGACCAATTTACAAATATACGTTTCTAAATCTTCCACACACTGAAAAATAAAAATGACAGACTTGCCTATTTTCAGTAATTATTTGGGGAGTGGAGTCAAAAATCATAAATTTAAAAAGCTTTTCTTTTTAACTTATTCTGCTATATTTCGGTTAATTTAAATGGGCTATAGTACAAATATACTTTTTTGCAGGTCCCATAACATGCATATAAATGAGTTATATATTCATTTTGGGTTATTTTAGGATGGTGGTCAAAAGGTTAAATAAGCCCATAATTTTAGAAATTTTATTGAATTACTGGGCCCTGCATGGCCAGGTTGTTATGGGTTGCAGGTTCGAATCCCCGTCGTACTAAACATGCTCGCCTTTTCAGTGGTGGGGGTGTTACAATCCCACTATTCATTGGTAAAAAGAGTAGCCCAATGCTAAATGAGGGACGGCTAGCGCAAATAGCTCTCGAGTAGCTTTGCGCAAAACTCAAAACAAACTAAAACCTTGAATTACTTATATTTGTTTCAACCAATCTACATGACATTTGGTACAAAGATACTCTTCTTTACAGGTCCTCAACAAAGATATAAACAAGTTAAAAATTTTTGTCTTATGTTCGACTTTTCAGCGAAAAATGTAGAATACAGGGTTTTCTTAAACCATTCATATGTATGTCAACCATCCTACATAGGATATGATAAAAAAGATACGTTATTGCAGATTCCAAGCAATAATTTTGAGAATTTTCTATTTTTCTGGCGTCAAAATTTGATATGTTGGATAGCGTGGGGGAGATACGTTGCAATCTCCTGCAAATATTGGCCTCTTTAATAAGTAATTTTATGTTCTTACTTCTTATAAACTTCAATGTAAAAAAATCAGTTAAAAATGAGAACGAAATCACTCATTTTCTGTGTATTTCTTTGTATGTTGTTAAGCACAAAGCTATACAATGGGTGGTCTGTACTATGCTTACTATGAATATTTAAATTTGATTTTTAACGATTTATAAGCCCTCTGACTTGCTGTTGGGCCACAGGAAGATTTTTCTGTATAAAAAAATAAATTATTTTACATGGTAAAACTAACTGCAATATCGCTGTTTATTGTTCTTTTTTACATTGTTTTGTTACTAGGAGCATTGTAATAAACAGTCATGAATTCATAAACAATCTAATCCAAAAATAATCTGTAAAAATGTTATTAAAAACCTAATAGTGTATACATGGAACCACATCAATAATTGTAGGCTCAAGAAATTATATAGATACTCCCAGATTATAATGATGTACTAAAAGAAAGTCACCGTTAGGTCGCGCACAAAGCAAAGTAAAAGAAATACTTCAGGTAAGCGACATAATAAACTGCGACGACTGAACTCTTTAATATTCTTCTCTCACGCAGAAAGAAAACATACATACATTACAGAAATATTTCAAATAACTTTAGAATAAAATGCATAGTCTAAACTCTTTAATAGTCTCTTAATGTTTCGTGACCTAGTTTGTTTTTTCTTTTTCTTTAAACAGATTGAACGAAATAACAGTGGTACACAAACTGATTACGGAAGCCCAATAACCTAAAACAACATTGAAATATAGAAAGAGGTGAAAAGATAATAATTATATCTGACACAAAAACACAGTTAACGTACTCACTGACAGTAATACTAATACACGAAATAGGCATAAGTTTTTCTCACGAGTCTCTACACTTCTGTTGTTATGTTTCATTCCTGATAATCCATCTTTTGGTGTTTTTTTATTACTTTTCTTATCAAATCACTGTACTTGAGACTATCCGAATTTTATAAGGAATCTCTTTTCTGCATTCCTTTATTGTTATTATTATTATGCAGGGGTTCCAGCTTTTTGTTTTTGAATTTCGCGCAAAGCTACTCGAGGGCCATCTGCGCTAGCCGTCCCTAATTTAGCAGTGTAAGACTAGAGGGAAAGCAGCTAGTCATCACCACCCACCGCTAACTCTTGGGCTACTCTTTTACCAACGAATAGTGGGATTGATCGTCACTTTATAACGCCCCTACGGCTTAAAGGGCCAGCATGTTCAGTTTGACGGGGATTCGAACCCGCGACCCTCGGATTACGAGTCGAGTGTCTTAACCACCTAGTAATACCGGGCCCAGGCTTTTTGTACATATGATCTCTATGCTGTATCTCTCGCACGAATCAAGCCCCAAACTTTAGCGATATAAACTCTCAAATTTATTGACACGCCACAGAGTGGAGGAGTGAGTTAAATGCTTTCTTGTTATGTATAATAAAAATAGAATTTCTAAACGTATCCAGTGTTTTCTCTTTATTAACAAGTGTTTCTCCATAAATTTTTCTAAATATTCCAGTAACACACAAGTTAAACTTCTTTAGTATTACTTCAGATTTTATAACTGAATGGTTGAAGTTATGATTGGAATTGGTACAAAATTTTCTAAAGAATCTTATTTATGTAGATATGTTTCTATACATAACACATACTCTCTCTAACATTAAAAACCGATAACTTACGGTAAGATCACACGCATTTTTTATGCACCTGTCCAATCAAACTCTTGGTTAATTTTGATACTTAATAAAAAAGAAAGAAAAAAGATACGGTATTACAAATAATTCACTTGACATTCAATCCTTTATGTTTTCTGTTTTCTTTCTTGTTTTATTGGTGGTTAGTGTGTCGAACTGTGGAGTTGAGGTTCATGGTTCACACTCCATTACAACAACAAAATCGCGCTAAGCACTGTGGGGTCGCGAGTGTGTTACAAACGTGATGGTCAAATCTCAATATTCGACTAAAATAACCCATGAGCTAACAGTGAATCATGTTGACTGAACTGTCTTCCGCTCAGTCTATAACCTCAAAATTAGGGACAAGTAACGCAGATGGTACTCGGGTTTGCGCGATAAGCAACAAACTAAGTAGTTTTAAAAACTACTTTCACTATTTAATTTTCATTAATAATACTATGTTACATAATGCAGCGTTATCTCATGATACCGTTTATCGGATAATCTGACAAATATAAAACAATTTTTATTGGGTTTATTGGCTAAGTATGAATATTTGTCGATGATAAATGTTCATTTAGCATTATGCTGTAACACAATCCTTGTCGATGATAAATGTTCATTTAGCATTATGCTGTAATACAATCCTTGTCGATGATAAATATTCATTTAGCATTATGCTGTAATACAATCCTTGTCGATGATAAATATTCATTTAGCATTATGCTGTAATACAATCCTTGTCGATGTTAAATGTTCATTTAGTATTATGCTGTAATAAAATCCTTTTGTCATGCGTATTTCTCTAAATGGCACATATTTAACTATTTTCTGTCTCACATATATATCCCCCAGTGATTCAGCAGTAAGTAAGAGGGCTTATTACGCTAAGAAACAAGTATATACAACACATATAGCCAAGTGTGTAACTACAAACAAACTAAATCACACACACACACATATATATAATATTAACTGTAATAACATTAATAAATAAAACATTTCTATATTTGCCTCTTCCCTCTAGCAGCACAGAGGAATGTCTGTGGACTTAAACTCCTAGAAACCAATTTTCGATACCCATGGTGGGCAGAGCGTAGAGAGCCCATCGTGTAGCTTTGCGCTAACTAAAAACATTTTATTTATTTAATAAATTATCTAGTGGAAAGCATAAGATTGTTTATTTGTTTGTTGAATCTTGCGCAAAGTTGCAAAAAGAGGACCTTCGTTATTTGTTCTTATAATTTTTTGAAAAGTAACAGACAAGAAGAAAGACAGGTAAGTTAATACTACCTTCCTTCAACTCTTTTCAAACAGAACAGTTGAATTTCACCATCACTTTTATAATGCACCCATGCCCTCAAAGTGCATAGCGCAATGTTTTTTTGGTGGTAACGGGACGCGAACCAAAATACCTCATATTCATAGTTCTGCACGCTAACCACTAGGCAGCGCTAGGTCCGGTATGCATAGAAACACCTTAAACAATATTGTCCTGACATTCAACAGTATAATTTCTAATATGATGTTCCTTGTAACGAGTCTTAACATCTATTTTAATGATTCACAGTTACTTTTGTATATAATAAATCTGAACGGTACATCTAAAACACATAAAACGGCATTTAGACAACAACAACGATGTACATGGCTATTAATCGCCAACATATTATCATGCTGCGTGTTTTAAACTTTTTTTCCAAAAAATAAATTTTGGACTTACTGGACGACACTGACACCATTTTTTAAGAAATCAAACACATAACGTTGATATATTGCAAGTTAAAAACACATCTTGAAAATTGTACTCAAGTGTTGTTTTCTATACTTTTCCCTCCTCAGTAGTAAATCAGTGTAGTTACTGTGTAGCTTTGAGCTTAGTAACATATTTACCACCATTAATGTTTTGCTTAAGTCACTTTTTTACCATTTACTCAATGGATATGAATGTATTTCGAATTTCTGAATTAACAAGATCGTGGTCTATTTGTTTGTTTTGAATTTCGCGCAAAGCTACACGAGGGCCATCTGCGCTAGCCGTCCCTAATTTAGCAGTGTAAGACTAGAAGGAAGGCAGCTAGTCATCACCACCCACCGCCAACTCTTGGGCTACTCTTTTACCAACGAATAGTGCGATTGATCGTCACTTTATAACGCCCCTATGGCTGAAGGGCAAGCATGTTTGGTGCGACTGGAATTCGAACCCGCGACCCTTGGATTACGAGTCGAGTGTCTTAACCACCTGGTAATACCGGGCCCAGGCTTTTGTACATATGATCTCTATGCTGTATCTCTCGCACGAATCAAGCCCCAAACTTTAGCGATATAAACTCTCAAATTTATTGACACGCCACAGAGTGGAGGAGTGAGTTAAATGCTTTCTTGTTATGTATAATAAAAATAGAATTTCTAAACGTATCCAGTGTTTTCTCTTTATTAACAAGTGTTTCTCCATAATTTGTTCTAAATATTCCAGTAACACACAAGTTAAACTTTAATATTACTTCAGATTTTATAACTGAATGGTTGAAGTTATGATTGGAATTAGTACAACATTTTATAAAGAATCTTATTTATGTAGATATGTTCCTAAACACACTTGAACATGCCGGGCCCCGTGGTTTGTGTTATGTGGGTGTTATAATGTTCATTCAATTCCACTATTCGTTGGTAAAAGGAATAGCCCAACAGTTGGCGGTGGGTGGTGATGATTAGCTACCTTCCCTCTAGTCTTACATACAATACTAAATTAGGGACGGCTAGCGCAGATAGTCCTCGAGTAGTTTTGAGCGAAATTCAATTTCAAACCAAATCATCACAAACAAACATCGTTACTTACAAATATGAACCCAGCAATAGCATTCTAACTACAGAGGTACGTAAAACTGAAAAAATAGGGGTATTTTTAACCAAATATTTAAGGATTGGAGAGGTGCGTCAGAATGTGAAAGGGGCACGAGTACCACTATATACTTAAAGCATGAGCTTTAGTAAAGCTGAGAAAGGTACTGTTCATTTGAGGCATTATGGGATACGTTTTGAAATTATTTCTTGTGGTGTTATGTATTTAGTTGTGAGGGGTAAGGGTAAGATTAGTTACATTTGTTTGTTTCGTTATTATACACAAAGCTACACAAAGGGCTAGCTGTGCACTGCCAACCACGGGTATCTAAATCCGGTTTCTAGCAGTATAATTCCGCAGACGCTGTGACACTAGGGAGAAATTAATTACGTCGGTAAGCGCTAAGGACGAAAGAATGCGAATATTGAATAAGTTTTTTAATTGTTTAATCAGTTCATTAGGTTCTACTGTCGGGTTTGCAAACTTACTTCGTTGATATAAAAACATAAACATTAGGGGATTGAACTAATAAAGATTCAATAATCAGTCATCGAGTTACAACTACCCTAGTAGAGCTGACATATCTGGTGTTCAAATCATTCTTGATCTCAAAAAATTGCTATTGAGATACATTCTCATCACAGGATGCTAGAACTCCCTCTAGCAAACGTCTAAAATTAAAATATTAAAAACGCAGACTACAACAGTATATTAGCTGTATTCTCTAACCTCCAAAGAAAGTAACAGCGTTTTTGTACCATATGTATATCGTTCACTTGGATAACTTCATGTTACTGTGTAGTGACTGATGAAACAGTTATGAATTTCGCCCTTCCATAATAACTTTAGGGTATATCTTTATTCAGATACATTCATGTAGATTTTTCTAAATTGTTTTGTTGGTGTTCTGCTTGTAGTATGGACATTCTTGGTAAATGAATGTTGGAAAATCGTAAACATGTACTAGTCCTTTTATACGTACTGGTATACGACATTTTACCTAAATTGGTGCACGAAGAATCATAATTCCCACCGTCTTTGTGTGTGTGTGTTTGTTATAGCAAAGCCACTTTGGGCTATCTGCTGAGTCTACCAAGGAGAATCGAACCCCTGAATTTAGCGTTGTAAATCCGTAGACTTACCGCTGTACCAGCGGGGGCCCCCACTGTCTTTGTTCTGTGTGGATGTAAAAATAATTAATTGTCTTTGTCTTGTATGTACGTATGTAGAAAAGCTTCTTACCCTATCAACCACTGAGAGTTAAAGGAAAACTTTTTGTGGGCCAAGCAAATAAGTCAAGACTTACACAATTACTGTAAATCAGTATTTTGTTTATTTTCTTATTTATGCTTGTTTCTTTTATTTACTCTCGAGTTCGAAATTATTTTACACAATACTTTCCAAATTTGTATTTTGCGGATACTCTAATCGGACAGTAGTGTATATGAATACCCTAGCAGAAGTTCTGTAAGGTTTTTGATAATGATGTGTAGTTTTCCGTTGTATTATCCGTACAGCACGTTTATTTAATGCTGGTTTCAGCAAGGTTTTGGTCAGTTCCTACATTTATGTACCTTCTTGGTCAAAGTATTTTTTGGTTTTATGTATAGTGTTTTTGTTGTTTAAATGGTGCAGTCTTTGTAGTCAGTACAACTGAATTATAAACAATAGATTATTCTGAACCAGCAACAGCAAAATTCAATAACGCATTATCTGAAACACTTGGAAGAAAAGATAATCTAAAACAGTTGAAAAATAGAATTATGTGAAACAGTTGAGAGAGAGCAAAATCTGAAACACGTGGAAGAGAGCAATATGTGAAATACTAAAAGAGAGCATTCTTTGTAACAGTTGGAATATAACGTTTGAAACAACTGAATGAAAGTATTATCCGAAACAGTGAGAAGATAAAATAACCCAGTATCCACGTTTCTCTTCACACCAATACTCTGGTTTATCACTAACATGTTTTTGGCAACCATTAGAGCTCTTGGGTGCAGAAACTCCCAACATGGGCTAAAAATGATTTTTCTAAGCTAATTATAAAAACAAAACAAGCCAAAAGGTGTATTCTAATCTACACCTTTAAATCTCAAGTAGCTTATGAATATTTCAAGTATAAATTAAATATATGCGCGCTTTTAACTGGTAAGATTACAAGTAGGTGATTAGTAAAACAACAATGTGCTTCTTCTCAGGGTTTTGGTAGAACTGATGAGTAACATGTTCACTGTATAATTCACACCATAAATGATGCAATGTCTCCCTAAGTAAAAAGTTGTCGGGTCAACAACCAACCCCATGCCGCAAGCCATTTTACCTTAATTTATTGACCTTTAGGAATGTTTTGCTACATGTTCTTCCGTACTGAAGGATATAAGTGAAGGAAACCGGATTCATCTAGTCTGACGTTGTTCTGCAGTCCGGTTTCTAAGATGTCACATGATCCTTTGTGATCAATGAATGGCAAGTATTATTACTTCTCTGAATTAATTACAAAATTCTTACGTAAAAATTATGATGCCTTGCCAAAACAAAAACGAAAAACACAATTCAAAAAGGAAAACGACACCAGCATTATTAATTACGTCAGTAAACAGCCAATGACTGGAGCTATCTTAAGCGAAAGAAACTCCATCGTTGCAATATTTATGATCTATTTATACACTACTTAAATACTCCATTGTGACTAGAAAGAGTGCCAATAATTTAGATGTTGAACGTCAGTTAATTTTTGAGTGGTCAGGCCATTGCCACACTTCCAATTTATAGAGATTATGGGGGCAAGTCCCCCCTGAAAATTTTTGAAAATTTAAAAATGAGATTAAACATTGAACCACATATGGGGCGGCAATATTTCACAAAATATAATGAGTGTGGCAAAATTATTTACTAAATTAACATTTTAGATAAAGCAGAAAGTATATATGGCCTTTATGATATAAATCTCATCGTCGATATTGGCACAAGTTACGTATCACTTTCTTACTGTATTTCAGGGTGTTTTTGGTCAACTTAAGATGATACCTTGCCTGTTAATCATAACACCCACACACAAGGTTTTTTGAAGAGCTTGCCAAAGAACCTGGAGTCGCCCCACTCCTCCTACATACTGATAAAGTCAACGTGTGTATAGGAACACGCCCAAAATTAAGATTTAAGGCTTTCTATGATAGTATTTTGTTTCTATTAATACTCAAAATCTCTAGTGGGGCAAAAGTTATTTATGAGACAGCACGATATTTTTCTTTGTTAGCCACTAATTATAAATAAGAATTTCAACAACATCTAAACTGTGTTTGTTGTTAGCCCAAACACACAAAAATTTGTACCGATTTTATTCTCGTTAAGTATTATGATTTATTTACTTCTTCGTGATTATCATAACTTTATAACATTTCTAAAGTAGTTCAGGATGAGGGCTTGTTTTTAACACTATATTTTAGCACAGCAATAGGCGCTAACGGTTCAGTTTCCTCTAGGTACATAATTTATGTCGTTTTAACAAACTGTTCCTAACAGCTTCGCTTCTCAACTACAGGTCTTGTCCTTGATCTCGTACACAAAATCACGTGAAGTTATTTTGTATGCTAGAACCTGGTGGAACGGTTAAGAACTACACAGATGTTGAGTGTCGGTATGTTAAACCTGTAGCTGATATTAAGTAATACAATGCATATATATATTATCCGTCTAGACCTTAAACAAAAATGTCCTTGATATTTCGTGTCACTGCTATTCTTTTAGTGCTAGTTAAAAATAATCTATGTATATCTATGCATAAACAAACGGGACTGGAGTTGAAACTTGTTGATGACATGAGAGACCTTATACTTAAGTTCAAGTACAGGATGCTTGTAATGTATATCATTTATCTCACCTTGACAATCCACACAGTTTCCTATTTCATTTCGCGAGTCTCTTTAACATCATAAATATAATCAATTCACTGCGACACCAATTTCCTCACGCTGTGCCTACAATTCATGATAAAAACTACCAAACACATGAAAAAACACAAAAACAATACCTTTTTTAAAGACAATTGTACGTCATTGTACTACACCGTCAGAAGTTTATTTTTCATATGGAGTAACAAACCCAAGGTCATAACGTCCTAATGGTGAAATACAAGGGCAGGAAATTTCAACTTTTTTATCCCTGGTGTTTATCAAAGGTACATGTAATTCGTGAATTTCT
The DNA here is from genome assembly GCF_004210375.1 of Tachypleus tridentatus. Taxonomy (NCBI): domain Eukaryota; kingdom Metazoa; phylum Arthropoda; class Merostomata; order Xiphosura; family Limulidae; genus Tachypleus; species Tachypleus tridentatus. The sequence continues at coordinate 105,821,713 of NC_134832.1, forward strand.
GCTTATAGTGACAGTTTAGAATTATGTGTAGGTACTTGTTAAAAAGTCCCCTTCCCAGTGGCACAGCGGTATGTCTGCGTACTTATAACGCCAGAAACCGGGTTTCGATACCCGTAGTGGGCACAGTACAGATAGCCCATTGTGCACCTTTGTGCTTAATTACAAACAAACATAAAAAGGAAACTTTAAACACACTAATTGTGTCACGCACTGTTGTGTAACAACACCCCTTCATGATATATAAGTTAGAAAGTACGCAAAAATTTGATGCGTTACAATCAGTGATGTGTTGTAATTGTACTCGAAAGTAACTTGTAGTTTTGAGTCAGAAAGAAAAAACATGCAACAATATATAGTTCACAACAACAATACTGTCTGTATACACCATAAGAATAGGCTCCTTTTTATTTGCAAGGAAGTGAAAAATAAAATATAAATTATTTATTTTGGACCTCTAAATAACAGTGTTAAATTGTTATTACTACCGACTATGTTATTAACTCATACATATAAAGGTCACTTGAAAATGGTGGATATCTCACCAAACACCTATGCAAATGACGCCCTACATAAACCTTCAGTGCGTAAACGAACCAGCAGTTAGTAACCAGAAAACCAAATAATAATTGATTAATAATTAGATTTATATGATCGCTTAGGCTGCTAATTATGACAACGACTACTTAGGTCTCGGTTATTCACGCAAACTACACAAAGGTTTATTTATTGAGTTTCGCGAAAATGTACTCCAAGGCTATCTCCGCTAGCCGTCCATAACTTGGAGGTGATAGACTAAACTCTCTAAAGGAAAGGTAACTGGTCAACAGCACCCACCTCTTGACTCTTGGGCTACTGATATCTGACCAAATAGTGGAATTTGACTGTCACTCTAATGACACACTCACGTCTCCAACAGTGGAGCGTATTTTTGCGGTAAAATAGCCGCGAACCACAAATCCCCTGATTCGAAACGCTCGGTACAGATGTGAGTGTGATATATAGTTTTTCAACCAAAACATTACTTCAATTTTTCAATATTTTTTTCTCAATGCTAGGTTCGGAGGTGTGTTTGTGTTTTTCTTATAGCAAAGCCACATCGGGCTATCTGCTGAGCCCACCGAGGGGAATCGAACCCCTATTTTAGCATTGTAAACCCGTTGACTTACCACTGTACTAGCGGGGGGCAGGTTCGGAGGATTTATTATATTTTATATTATAAAACTAAAGGCTTTACGTTCAAACTCTATAAATACAATAGGAAAACTCTTTGTTAATTATCGTTATAAGTCATTTAAGTTTTATAATTTCTTGCACTGTAATACATCACCTTAGATATACGGACAATCCTTACGATACGACTGCGAGATAATTACTCTTTTAAGTTTTTTCTTAAAATAACAAGTTTTCACATTACATGGTAATAGTCTTGATAAAAAAAATTAAATGATTTGTTTGTATGTGAGTAAGCACAAAGCAACACAGCAGGTTGTCTGTGTTCTGCCCACCACAAGTATCGAAACTCGGTTTCTAGCGTTACAAGTCCATAGAGATCCTATACCGCTGTGCCACTGGGGAGACGAGATTAAATGAATAAGGGTATTACATGACATCAGCAAACTTTACCTGTTTGATGGTAAACGTTAACGAAATCAGCAATTTGTTGAAGATCCGGTTTCCACATTGAAACCGAAAGTTTTCTTCTCCGCTAAGAAAGAATGATGTAACTGAATCGTGCTTTTAAAACAACAAAACACGTTTCGGGCGATCCACATATACAATCCGAAATAACACTCACTTACTGCTATAATCCGGTCCAAATTCAAGGTAAGAACTTATCTAATTCGTGTGATAAGTAGAAGCATGAAAAGCCGTGGGTAAAATAAATATCATAAAACTGGTCTGAAAGCGATTCTGAAACGTGCACAGAAATGCAAAATGAAACTATGTCTTCATATTGTACTAGTGTACAAAAGAATGGAGCAATATCTTTTCGAAGATAAGACAGATCGGAGCTCGTTGATCGAATTTTTTCAAATATGAAGAGTAAATTCGAGCACAATTTGTGTGAGTTTTTGGTTATCTTTAAAACATTACTTAGTCAGTCATTCAAACAGTGAGAAAAAAAGGAAAAACAAAAACGAAAGGACAAAAATTAAAGGGAAAAAGTTCACAGCCATGTATAGGGTGATCCGAAATAGACCTCCCACTTTCTCTGTTAAGTATGTTCCACAGCTGGCTGGACTTAACGTAACGAATAACATTCATCACCGCTGTTAACTAACTCAGCCGTATCAGCACATTCCTTGGTTAAATAAGCATACGTAAATTACTAGAACAGCTTCACAGATACACTAGCAGCACAAAAAATCGTGTATCTGCAGTAGTTCATCATCTGAAATATCCTGGCCGAAAAACATCAAGTTCATCAATCTTTGTTGTTGTTTTTTTCAATTTTGCGCAAAGCTAGACGAGGGCTATCTGTGCTAACTGTCCCTAACTTGGAAGTATAAGACTAGAGGAAAGACAGCTAGTCATCACCACCCACCGCCAACTTGGACTACGCTTTTATGAACGAATAATGAAATTGACCGTAACATTATAACGCCCCCACGGCTGAAAGGGCGAGAATGTTTGGTGCGACAGAGATGTGAGCTCGCGACCCTCAAATTGCGAGTCGAGCGCCCTAACCACCTGGCCATGCCGGGCCCTAAAATTGTGAGGATATGGGGAGTATAAAATGCAAATACTGTTGGAATCCCACCCCTTTATTATGTAAGAAATCAACTGCATCAGAGTACAGTAATGTACCACATCTTTTAAAACTTTTAGAAGTACATGCAGTCGTATTATGTTCTGTAGTAGTACTTGAGTGTGGCTCCAGTCTTGGCCCTCGAGATCGACCTACCGTACACGAGTATAGAAACAAAGATAGTTCATGGGAAACATTGTAGAATCCGTATGCAAGACTGTGAAGCGAGTACATAAAACTGATACTGTTAATAACAATCATGGACAAGGAGGAAATCGCCAAATAAGCTCGTACTTTATAAATTATACGAAGGTCAAAGGCAGACATTGTCAATAACTTTGCCGTAAGTACTGGTACTAATGTTACCTCAATAACAGTAAGATACACATCAGCACAAAGTTATCTCAACGGGCGTTCTGATCAAGGTTGAAATCAGCACTTGGTGCTGACATACGTCGCTATTAAGAAGAGCAGGACAACAGCCTTGAATCTTTCTTTATATGGATAGGAAGGTGATACATATTGCACGATATTAAATATACTAGTCAGGTGACCCTAAAAGAGAGAATGAAAAACAAGATCCGACAATAATACCAGTGAGCTATCGAATCACTATGAATAAGCTAGTAGATTTCTCATGTTTGGTTTAAAAATTAGCTTCACGCTGACCTCTAATACGGTCATCATGAGTAAGTAGATTACGACAAAACATAAAGAGAACATGGCACTCTCTCTCTAGCAATTTATTGGAAAAAAATCTGAACTCAGCAAGTCAGTCAGTGACGAGATAAGAGACAATACTAAGTTGTTACTGAGAAATGTGGTATGAATATAAATTCCTCGCCCCCACAAAAAACGTTATTTCTCGCACTATATCACAAGTAAAAAAGAACTCGATTTTGCTATTATTAGTGTACACTAAATAATTTGTAGACAGACTGAAATACGATTATACACTGTTCAGAATTTATCGAAAGTAATTAAACTAATTTTAATATTACAACCCTCAAAATTATAGGAAGATACGAAAAACTATATACTATTTCGTATTGTTATACGAGATCATCGGAGCTTTGGGTGTGTTTTATTTCGTATGTTGAGAAGAACCGTTAATGTTTGCGTTGTACTAGAATATGTGTTTCTAAAACAGTTAATATACAGGATTTCTGTACGTTACACGAACAACTAACTAATCATGATACAGTGTACAGTTGTTAAACGTTTAATTCTAACATAAGTGACCAAGCTTTTTTCCACTCAAAATAACTGTATGTTATTACTTCTTGCGAGAAAAAAAGTTACAGTTAAAGTGTACTGTTTAACATTATAGTGGAGAAAATATTACACGAAAAGATTCCGCGTTTAGATTACCACAAATGCATATTACACTCTCGTCAAGCTAACAATTTAAAAAATTATAATATACGACACATTGCCTCCAACCTATCCAAAACTTACTGATAAAATGGGGGCTGTATGTTGCTTGTTTGTGTCAGACCTTTGTACAAAGTTACAAAAAAGCCGTCCTAATTTCTAGTCTGACATACTAGGGTGAAAGCAGTTAGTAAAGAGCACCCACCGCCAACTCTTGAACTACTCTTGCCTAATAGAATAGTTGGATTTAACTGTTACTCTTATCGGACGACGCCCCAAATTATTGTAACGAGTTTTTGCGGCAACGAAATACGAACTTTGAATTATCAGATACACAGCCCAGGCAGACTTATCACGTCCGACTTTGCAAGTAGTAATATAAGAATTCCAAAAATTTGTTTGTTTGTTTTTTGAATTGCGAGCAAAGCTACACTAGTGCTATCTGCGCTAGCCGTCCGTAATTTAGCAGTGTAAGACTAGAGGGAAGGCAGCTAGTCATCACCACCCACCGTCAACTCTTGGGCTTCTCACCAACGAATAGTGAGATTCACCGTAACATTCACCATAACACCCCACGGCTGAAAGGGCGAGCATGTTTGGTGTGACGGGAATTCGAACACATGACCCTCAGATTGCGAGTCGAGTGCCTTAACCACCTAGCCATGCCGGACCCAGTTCCGAAAATATGTAAACGTGTACGTTACCATGACGGTAGTTTCCAATATAAACCTTTTCTGTTTACTGTAAGTGACAACAAAACGCTTTTTTAATAATTAAAGTATTTATGCGTTTAGACAGTGTTTAAACTCGCTACAAAAATAGTTATATATTATGGTCTTGCTTTGATAGTTCTAGTTATATACAGTATTCACTGACAAGAACAAACCAGTCTGTGAGAGTTAGATGTTTAAACAAACTTATAAACCGTACGCTACTGCTTGTTTACAGGTAAGAAGGCCCAGTTACCCCCTTCCCCGCGGAAGAAGATTTGGAGAACCTGACAACAATACAGAAGTTTTATACCATTCCTGCTTGTGCTCTAATTCTCCAGAGCAATCTAATCAGGCCAAGTACTTAATATTCACTTTAGAAAAATTAAAGAGCGCCGCTACCTGCACCTGACACCCCCTTCCCTATTTAAATGTCAAATGACCCAGCTTATTGATTACAGAAATATAATGTCTTTACTGAGTCCTACACTTCTCACTAATACGTTCAAAGCGAGCTTGATATACAATACACTAGCTGCCTCTACTTGTAACTTACCTCATCAGATGTCTTATTCGTATCCAGTTGAATGCTTTTACAAAATGCTATATTTTGTCTTCAGTTTTAGGATCCTTCACAAATCTATATCCTAACGATAGAATTGTATAAATAAACGACTTCTTCTTTCCTCTCAACAAGTTGAACCCTTTGAGATAAAGCACGAAAACACAGATTCAAACATTCAGCCCTGTGTTTATCTTGTTACCGTGTCTATGTGTCTGGCTTTAGTGTCAAAACCGTGACGTGCGCTGCTGAACGTGTGACGTCACCAGAAGGCTTTGATGCGTTGAATTCATACACCACCCAATAGCTTCGAGCACTGTCGGCACAGAGTTGTTACATAATTTAACTATCAACGACAACCTGTTGCGACTATAAGCAACTAGTAAGATAGTTACTAATAATTTGCCCAGCTAATTTGAGCTTTGTGAATTTGAATATTCACAAAAGATATGATCTGAGCTTTACTCGCATAATAGGCTATCAATATCAAACCAGATTTTTTCTCGCAAAAGTTAGGTTGTTTGTTTGCTTCTCTTCGGTATTATTCCATATTCAAAGACTATAAAATAGCTAAATAAGAAAGCTTAACACCGTACTTCGAAATTCGAAAGGGACTAACTACCTTTGAATTACACCATGGAATAATAGGAATGGCATCAGGTAACAACATAAACATTTACAGAAAAAGTAAATAACGTCTTGAAACAACAAAGATATTGCTGGGGTGAGAGCACACCGTATGGTGCACATTTACTAAAAACAACAACACTTTTTTATACTGTTATTTGCTTCAGTTTATTCACATTACGAGGTCTTGTCAGTAACCTTTATAAGCAGTCCTTACTTTGAAAGAAAACCACACCAACAGATAGGTTACGCCCCGCTGACTAAAGCAGTGCCTGCAGCCTTTGAAGTAGCTGACTCCAAAAGGCCCTGTATGGAATGTAAGGAATGGAAATTAGAAGGAACTGGTACCAGCAGCACAACTTGTGCAGTCAATACACCTAAACAACAGGTTGAATAGTCGGGTACGCCCGAGGTGACAGTGGAAACACAACAATATTGCACGAATTGCTTGAAAAAAAAATCGTTTCATTTTGTAGTTGATTTAGATTACTATGACAACTAGTTCACCTTCAACAACCAATATAAAATAGCCTTACAAATTCTGTCAGCACGTACTTGATGAATACTTGTAAAAGTCATGCCACAACTTACACCCTTATATTTACAAATTTACATTTTTTTTTGGAGCTACGTTGATTTATAATGATTAATTGATCCAGAGTTAATCATATCATTAAAATTACAGTTTGATATTATAAGCGACAATAGAACGTATAATAAAAACAAACTCAACTGATCAACATATTACACTTTCACCTTTCTGGTCTAAAGATAACATGGAACACCTGTATGTTTACATAAGTGAACTTGTCCTTATTATGAACTACAATGCAAACGTGTGTCATGTTAAAAAAAAAAAAAAACTATTTTCTATTAAGCAGAACGTCCACATTTGACACCACGAATAAAATAACGATATTTGTGTAATTTGTTTTAAGATGAAAGTTTCTTTTCTTTCTTACAACGATTATCTTCGTTCACAGTAAGAACAATGTAGAACGCGATCTCATTTTTATACAAATAATGAAACGATACAATTGAAAAGAAAATTAAATTTCACTACTATAATTAGTATAGCTTTATTCAGATAGATAGATAGATATACATTTTTTGTGCAGGTGAACTGCATTTAGTTAACGTTCTTCTAAAGAGGATTCGAAAGGTCGTAAACTTGTGCTAATCCTATCTCTCTTGGAAAAAAAAGTTACAAACTACAACAATCACTTTTTACATGTAAATTCTTACAAGTTTCTGGCCCTTTTTTGTTCGTCATTTCAACCCTAGGTGTGGACAAGCTGATGAGAGTTTCGTACAAGTTAGTGCATGCATCGTGTTTACCTCCTTTACATACATATATATCTCTGTAATGGAAATTATCGCTACACGTACATACATTAGATAGGATTAGGTAATCGCGTTATGAACCGTCGTTCGAGTAAAATATGCGAAATAATAAAATATTTGCTCCAGTCTTGTGTTGGAAATATGTGTATCGAAATATAAAAAAACATATCCAACACTAAAAGCACACAAATATAGATCAAAATATGTGTATAATCTATTTGTTTAAAGTAATTCGATCCACATATTAATAGTTAGTTATGTTTATCTCTGAGAAGTTGACAGTCAATTTCGGTAAGCCTCGGAAGTTGTACTCATAACCACAGAAGATATCATGGAAACCGCAGCAGTTGTCAAAGTAGCCACAGCAGTTTCACATATCTGTATTTTCTTTGATCGTAATATTTTCAACTTCCTGTCCACTCTAGCATTATTATACATTGAAATAATTCGATTGTGAGAAACTCGATATAAGGCAACACTTGCTTTGATTAAAATAAAACAAATGTATTTTTAACAGTAATTAGCAGGTGTAATTCAAGATTTTAAATCATACCATTTTTATCACGATTTTATATAGTCTGTACCGAATCATTATACGCTTCAAACAAGAGTAATATTTTAATAAAGAAAAGTCTACTTACGTTATTCACACTAAATACACATTCCTGCGAGAAAGCATAAACCTGGTCTAGCAAGTTTTCTGTTAACAGGTTGTAACCATGGAGACAAAACGGATCTCAAAAAGTGAAACGAGGGGGGGGGTATCAGTTGAAAAATATCTTTAAAAATAACAGAAATATTGAAAAATTCACAAATATCTAAAATCTATTCAAAAGATTAAGATAACTTGAAGCATTACTTAAGAAAAATCTCTGAATAAAAAATAATGTTTACTTTAGACTTACACACTATCAACCAGCAAGAGTCACTAAAGCTTATACAGAAAAAATACCTGATTTTATTATTTCGTTTTAAGAGAAGTTTTAATTATCATAGATATCGAGAATGTTGAATATAACTGGGAATTCCGAATGACGGACGCAGTGGAAATGTAACTAATTGAAGATACCAGTTTTACTCTACACTGCATCTTCTTGGATGTACTTTTGGTGAATATAATTATTTAAATAATTTATAAAATAAAATAAATATAATAAATTTAAAAATATAACTGCCAACTAATGGTTTTAACGCTAATATCAGCTTCTACAACGGTCGAGCGTGGTATCGTGATTCGCGTGAATTTGAATGTTTATGGTTAGTGTCCCTTGTCGTAAAAACGCACTCCGTTTGGAGCCATTGGTGTCATAAAAGAGTAACAGTAAAATATTGTTATTCGGTCAGAAAAGAGTAACTCAAGAGTTGACGGTTGGTGCCGATAACTGAGTGCTTTCTTCTACTCTATCAGTTTAAAATTAAAAACATCTATGCGTATATAAATAACCCTTGCAGCTTTGCGCGATACTTTTAAAACAACGAGTTTCATTTTTCTGACCGTAAAGTGGCAATAAATTCATGTCTATTTACCAAAACCGACAAAAAGTGGAACGTGGGAACAAAATTTGTGGATACTTAATTACTAGGATTATTTGTACTGTTATTACGATAAACTATTCTGAAATAACACTATATATATAAAGACCGAATTTTGTTCTTGGCCTGTGCTGAACTCACGTTCTTATTCGGTTGGAAACTCCATTTCTGGTGTGGGATTGTGATAAACATTGAAACTGAAGTCGTAGGCTACATAACTGTATTTCACAGCAAATAGTAGCTTGGCATATAAAAATAATCGATAACTCATAACGCGTACTGAAAGTTAAAAGCCATTATAATGATACTTGTGTGTTTGGCCACGATATGAAAAATAACCAAGTTACAATTTTATATAAGATATTAAGTATCTTGTTAAAAGTCAGATTACTTCTTGAGCAACGTAACAGACCAATCTAATTCATGTTAATTAACACGCCACGCCCTCACAACGCGTGTGAGATTAGGTTAGAACACGTATACCAGCCACCTAAAGTAGTTATGACGGTAACTGTTATAAACTTACGTTAAAAAGTTTCACTTTGAAATCAAAGGCAACTTAAAACAATGTTTGTATGTAAGTGTATGTGTGTAGGAGTTAAAAATAAGGTTGCTTAGAAGCGTTAAATCCAGGATTTAAGCCTCGTGCTTCCTTCTAGAAAAGTCTAACAATAACATTCTTTACAGCTGTAAACGTGTACACAGTTTAAATGGTGGCAGTTATTTTTCTTTATTATTATTATTATTATTATTATTATTATTATTATTATTATACGTGTAGCACCTCATACGTACAAAAATCATTTCGAAAAAAGTGACTTAGTAATATTGTTTTATTATTAATATCATTTTGCAACTTTTCAAGTAATAGCCATAAAAATCTTTTTGTGACTATGTTGCATATGATAACGTGTAAGACGTGTACCTACTTAAATATTTACTCATACTGGTTAATAGCTTCAAAGATTTCGCAAGTAGCTTGGCTAAGCTGCAGGGGTCTGTTTATTTATTTACGAAATATATTCACTTGTTTTTAACAGCGTAAACTAAGTGCGTTATATTAACAACACGGAAGCATTTCTGCTTGGGAAGAAGAAATGCTGTCAATTCTGACCCTCCCAGGTCGCACACAACAACCAAATACAGAACCGATAAAACGACACCTACATTTGTGCCTATGTTGCACACTTCTTGGACTTATACACGCCTGGCTTATACAGCTACACTAAAGGCTAAAGATGTCGTTAATCGAGAAAAGACTTAATGTTGATAAACCATAAATATCACATTTTACAATTTACAACTTCTACGGTAAGTAATATTAGTTCCTGTTCTAAAACCTTGGCTTGCTTTCTTACCGTTAATAGCTGTTAAGTTGTAATAAAATATACGTTATCAATAGGTAGACTCTAAATCGTGAATATCACAATTCTTTAATTTCTAATTGGGCTACTCATAAACGAAATGTTTACTTGTATATAACTGTGCTAGTAATAATTTAAAACAAGCAGAGACAGTTTGCAAGTCTTCATGTGTTACTTAATAAAACAAAACAAAGTTCTGTTAATAATGTTGACCCTCGTAAAAATAATTACTGTCTGCGGAAATACCACACTGCAATGTTTCAAAAATATAAGTGAAGAAACGTACTTACATGCTTCTAAAAATATAAAAAATATAATGTCGTTGTTCGAAATTAAAATATTTCATTATATATGTGACACAAATACCGTTCATTGCGCATGAGTGCCATCCGTGACTGATGGCGGGAGTTATTTTCTTAACTTAGCAAGAACTATTCTTTTCTAATTAACCTGACCCATTACATGACACACTGAAGTTGATTATTATGATTTGCTCTAACAACTTGTTTTACATTTTTATGAGCGATTAATAATAGACTTTAATTTGTTTTTTACGTCTTATTTCACTAATGTTTAGATACAGGTTTGATAATATTTATTATTTTGCAAATTTTCTGACAAAATTGTCCACTTATCTATCTTCCTAAATAGAAAGAGACACACACATACATAGAGTAAAAGTTTTACTCCTTTCTATATTACTTTCTATGTAGTTTCAACGTTCACTATAATTACACCCCTTTAGTTTTTCTAACGTAATTCACTAAAAATTCACTTCACGTACAATTTAAATCTACTCTTTTATTTTGGTTACAATCAGTTTATACTTCACAACTTCAACTAAAACTATGCTCTTCCCCCAGTAGCACAGCAGTAAGTTTGCGGATTTATTACACAAGAAATGGTTTCGATATGCGTAGTGGACAAAGCATAAATAGCCCATTGTGTAGCTCTGTGCTTAATTACATACAAATAAACTAAAATATAAAACAAAACATGCTGACAATAACAACATAGTGAAAGAAATCTGACATTTGGTACTTTAACTCGTAGCGACATCTTACATGGGATAAGCAGCTAGGTCTAGCCGACACTAATTTAGAGCCAGTGACCAGAGGGAAGGCAACCAATCAATAACACACGCCGCCTACACGACTACTCTTAACCGAATAGCAGAAGTCACTCGCTTCTATTAAGCGACCATAGCTGAAAGTGCGCAACATTCTCTGTGGTATTTCACAAACTTGAATTTCGAGACACGCAGTTCGGCAAGTTAACTACAGTCAACGTATTAAACAAACACAAGTTGTATAATTTACATATTTCATCGCTGAGACCAACAGTAGATGTTTGTGTCCAGTGCAAGCTGAAGAAATATGATTTATATGAATAGGAAAACAAACACGAAATATCATGTAGTTTTATGATAAAGTTTCTGCTTTGTTAAAGATTTATCAGTAAAGAGTACATGTCCCCTTGACAAGACGAAACTTTAAAAAGCACAGGTGTTCGACACTATAAAACATACGACATAAAAGAGAAGCGTTTATACTTTAGTAAATATTCAAGTCACAAAAACATCTTTCATAAAAATGAGTATAGCGTTTTCATTTATAGGTTACAAACGTATCATATTAAACATAATAAGGAGCATAGAGTTCAGCTTCGATCAAGGTTATGTGTATCATGTAGAGTACTGCTTCACTAAAAACATTACTTCATGCAATAACGATGTACATGCATATTTTCAGAGTTTAAGTTTTAGTATGTGTCTTCAGTTACAGACTATTTCTTCTCGTCATCAAACTATCACTTATAAATGTGTGAAATTAACAAAACACTACTTTTTCTATTTAGCTGCAGTATATGCATAAAAATATTTGCACCACAGGCTAAAATCCGGGGTTCTGTACTCTGCTTGGGTTACTTACTTAGAAAGGTGAAAACGTGTGAGCAGATATAGTAAACAGCATGAACTTGACTCGTGTACTGGACGTGGATACAACTCATCGAGATTAGACGAAATGTAGCTAGAGTAAGCAAAACATTAGGATGAGTTTTTATATATATTTAAAGCAACTTATAAGTATAAACTCACATGAAAATATACATATAATGTAGTAATGGTAAATGCCCTCTTGTATAAACTTTGAAGGTGGTACCTTGTCGGTTGGACGTTTGTAATACTAAATGTACATCAAATGCAGTAACGTTTTTGTGAATCATATCTTAAACTTGTCAGCCCTAAAGTCGTGACGAACAGGATGTAGTACTGAATGTACATTTAATGTAGTAATGTTCATTGTCCTTGTGTATCACATTCGAGTTTTGTCAGGCATAAAGGCACGAGGAAATATGTTTTGAGACAAAGTTTCCTCGTGTATGGTGGCTCTTTCCGTGTTCCAATACACTCTGCTTTGAGAAATATATTCTAGAAACATTTTGTATTTGGCCAATAAGAAAATACGTCTGTCATATGACTTTGCACATGTCGACTTCAGAAAGAAAATGGAATGTTTTAGAATCCTTATACAGTTAATAAATTCATTTATGATCACGTTTCTGAAGAAGTATACTATCTTTTACACCTTGTAAGACGCTACATCGTGGAAGAATTACCCCAGTTTTGTAAAGAAAATTCTAAGAGAAAAATATTTTGACTCAACAACTAACACTTTGATGCAACCTTGACGTTTTTTCAATCTACTGAGTAAATACGATGTATTTACATCGTATTCTTCACAATATATCGACAGTATTAGGTAAATTGAATGTTTTAAGCAATTGAAAATACTTGTAATTGGTAAGTAATGAGATTACTGTCTGTATGAGAGGCCGTTTTGAGTAACCTCTTACCTTAACCCATCACTTTTGTCTTGGAAGACGCATGGAAATTTTTCAAGGGATTTTTAAAGAAAAATGTGCGTCTTACAAGGCGTAAAATACGGTATTTGGTGAAATTTCGTCGTATATGATGGTTTTATATTCCAAAACAGTTTATTTTTCTTTAAAATGGTACAGTAAAAATATTTGGGCTCCACCATTACCTGAAGTAATAAGAATTACGGTCTATGCTTATTCATAACGTTTAGCGTTTTAGTAATTGATAAACATGTTACGCAACTAACTTGTTTTGAACTCATGCACACACAAAATATATATTACACCGATGACTCACCATTTTTTCGTACATCTGTGCGCGTGTGTGGTCATGAAACAATATATTCTAATATCTGTAAGTAAGAACATAAAAACAAATATATTTATATTTGTTTATTTAGTTATACACATTAATAAATTGGTTTTTAGTCTGGCTCTAGCTAGGTAGCTGGCTCTGGTCGAAATTTAATAATTATTCAAGGTTTTCAATAAAGTTTTAACGCTCTGAATTATAAATGTGAAAGCACATAATTCAAAGTTCAAGATAAGTAATTTCCGCTACATTAGGAGCTTCTGTTCATTATTTTATATTGTAAACTAGATATATATATATATATATATATATATATTATCAATGGAGACAAGGAACACGCGTTGGAGAAAGGAGTACGAAATTGATGCTAAACTAAATTAGTTCGCATGCGTTTGTCCGCTACTACGGGGGCGTCGTTAAGTACTTATAATATTCGGAACTCGAGCCCAGAGGTTCGGGACTGTTCAGCATTTCAGTTTGATATCGGTCATGATTTTCTATTTTGGTTTTTAAGACACCAACTAGGGATTCGGGACACTGTCAAATATAATTGGGGCACGTGTCCCGTATGCCAGAGCCTGGCGATATTTTTTGCACAAGTATCATGTTTTCTCATTATCACCTATTTTTGTTTTGTTTTAACACAAAGCTGCACAGTAGGCTGTCTGCAATGCGTCCACTGTGGAAGTCGAACCCAGAATTCTAGCTTTATAAAACGTTAAGTTATCACACGAACTATCTCCTGTTGCCTAAAGTAATGCCACAAAATACTTAATTAGTCAAAGCATGGTGTTCTCCGTGTTTAATTGTTTTGTGTGTTATCATAAGTTAATAAGTCATATTTATATTGACTATTCAAAACTCTAATTTTTTCTAATTTTTTAAAGCACTGAGAAAATACGCATAATACTTATGGCCCAGCTGTATTTATTTTTATTCTATCAAATACTTACTAACTGTAGTTACTGTGTTAAAAAGGGGGAGAGGAATAAGACAACAGTAGTATTATATTACGTATCACTAAAAATAAAATTGAAAATGTAGTATGTGAATGCTGTGGATTGCAGTATCGTCTGCTCAAGGCCCACCTACACAGCTTACAACATTGTCTCTTATATTATCTTAATTATCATTATTTCATTATTGTTCAGAAAACGAGTACAAACTTTCACATAACTTTCAAAACCTGCTCCAGCTAACATTCAGAAATAACTTTTGAAACTTGTATAAAATAATCTCATTAACTTGCACTGTTTTATAGCCATTATTTAACATAAGACCAATTTTTTTTTGTAAATTTTAATCACTTATCCAAGTAAAGGCTGTTAGTTTTTTTATATATAAACTTTAATTGTATATTGTTTAAAGAAACAGTGTTGTTGGTCTCATCTGATAAACAAAAACGCTTAAATTGTTAATTAACGTCGTATTTTAATCACATTAAACATCTTGGTATCAACACCGTATTTTGGCCAGTGATAAATAGTTTGAGGCCATTATTTACGGATTTTCTTTCTACCGATTTATTACTCTCTTAACGAGAGTAACACATCCATCAAAAGAAAAGATGCCAAGGCTATTTTCTGTTTGTTTGACAACTCATACTTTTTTAAACAAAAGTAACCGTATAAACCTGGTACTGGTATAATGTTTTGGAGCTATACACAGCGTCAGACCTAAATAAGAATCAAACAATATTACATTTTACTGTTGGCACCTATTTGAACAAACGAAGTCGTTTGTTTTTGTTGTTTTTGGAATTTCGCACAAAGCTACTCGAGGGCTATCTGTGCTAGCCGTCCCTAATTTAGTAGTGTAAGACTAGAGGGAAGGCAGCTAGTCATCACCACCCACCGCCAACTCTTGGGCTACTCTTTTACCAACGAATAGTGGGATTGACCGTCACTTATAACGCCCCCACGGCTGGGAGGGCGAGCATGTTTGGCGCGACTCGGGCGCGAACCCGCGACCCTCAGATTACGAAGCGCACGCCTTAACGCGCTAGGCCATGCCGGGCCCCAAACGAAGTCAGAAATACCGACTACTGAAACTCCACCTTTCTTCCAAGTGGCCTATACAAAATAAGTACAAAAACTAAAACTTATTTAAACTGGTAAATACTGAATAATATAAACCTATAATTATAAATGCACTTGACGCATTACTAATACTTGTCAATATTTTTGAGGTAAAAAAACATTCAAGACTGGCAATTCGACATACCTTAATACATATATTTCTCCAAAACAAAGGCAAAATAGAAGGCATTGACAGCCTTGACAATCTACTCAACATCTCACATAAGAGATTAATAGGAGTGTTATGTTCTTTTATATCAGAAAACATACTGCGTGCATACACATAAATGTATGTACAGATACATATTCTTAATTTAAAGAATTTGCAAGTTTTCAAGTTAGCCCTACCTGAGAGCTTAAATAAACTCACTTTGACAGCGTCTAATTAAAACGGACATAAATGCATATATACACAGATTTATTTAAAAGAATATTGATGTTTTCGATTTAAGCCTAACTGACAGGTAAATAAGCTTGCTTTTAGCGCGTCTACTTCGAATATAATATTATACACGTGTACGTGCATTGGCGAGAATGCGCGCAACCGGAAGAAAACCGAAGTTGAGTAAACCATGCAGCAAATTACTGTGTACAGGATAAACTAGTGAGATGTAACTATATTTCATAGACTTACACAGAACTTAGATAAGAAAGTATGTGGTGAAATAGTAGAGAAAAGAGGTAACATATGGCAGTTTAACAGAAAAAACGATAAATCTTCGATTGAATATATATCAATTCGAAATCGCACGTAAAACCTTCTCTCGTGTTCTCTCAAATCGCCAGTTTCTTGTGAAATGGAATAAGAAATAACCTACTAATTCCACTTTCATGTCTCCTGGATTTATTAGCGAAGAACGTGTTCATCAGTTTAGTATAACCCTTCTTTTTTTTTTCTTTTCAACTTTATTCTGTTAAAGCTTGATTTTATGACTCAAAGAAACAGTTCGAATTTCCTCAACCATAACAGAAAATGGGCTTAGCATGCAGCTCCTTGCAACTAAACCTAAATTACAGTCCTGTAAAAGCATAAATATAATTTTGTAATTATATGAAGAGTATGCTTATTATGTTGAGGTACCACATTCTTCTTATACTGAAATACTTTACACTTGTTGAATTAAAAACATTCATCTACATATAAACATACTTTAATAATATTTTACCATCTTTCCACGATTGCGAAAATGACGAGTGACTGACCCCTACAGGTATTTTTAGAAATTTCATTTAAGTGCATTAAAAAATAAGCACACAGATCTATTAACATGTCAAACTAATGTTCAAATCTTATAATAAATACAAAGATGTATTCACATTATACTACCGCGTAAGACAATGGGTCAGAACAATAATTTCTGCAAATCAAAAGATATCTATTATCAGTTCTATAGCAAGACAAGAGAAAAAGTCAATGTCTGCCAAAAGTAAAATTTGTTGTCGCCTAATGTTGGTGACTAATTGATGAAAAAATAACTGAATAAATTTGTCAACTGCTACAAACCTGTCATCTTAATCTCAGCCGATTCTGTCAACAATGGCCAGATATTGATTCTTCTCAACCGTACCATGCAAAAGGTATAAATATAAAAACTATAAGATTGTTCTTTGTTTGTTGGTCTCTGTTCTCTTCTCGATCTCAACATCTTTGATACACTCGCACACTGACTAGTCAAGTGCTTCTAAACCTTAACAAACTTTAGTCTTCCATGATAGATGAGCTTGTGAAAAATTCGTAACATCATTTAATCAAGAAGAGAGTATTTGTCCATCGGAACGGCCATTATCAACGACAACGTTCATAGTGTTATTTAGCTTTAAGAATTGATATAAGAATCTTTGTGAATGTTCCTTACATCACTGCACCATCTCTAGCAGTTCGCACTGATGGAACAATATAATCAAGATAGATTAGGTCTTCATCTCCTTTCTTTCGTAGTTTCTCTATCTTTAAAGGAGAAAAAGATTGAAAAGCGATTCATCAAATTACTTTACCTACGTCCAAAATTTGCGTTTTGAGCACCACGAAAGGTTTGTTTTTCTGTTTGCATTTGAGATAAGTGCTTTTCGAACTTCTTTCAGTTAATGTGATAAAGATTCATTCTCGAACAATAGTAATAATAATAGTAAAAGTAATAATAAAATTATTTCCGTAGTTAAGTCTATGACAGTTTTTGTTTTGTTTATTTTTTGCGGGATATTTTCTATATTTATGTACTTATTTAACTACAACCTGTTCGAAAATCACTTACTTTAATGAACATGTGGCCTATAGAAATTTTAATAAACACAGAATGAAAATATTTTAATATTTATTTTATTTTTGGATGTTACTGTGCATCTTTTAGCATTTAGTACACAAAACATCTACCCAGTTTCTTTGACTTGGTTTGTTTTGAATTTCGCGCAAAGCTATTCGAGGGCTATCTGCGCTTGCCGTCCCTAATTTAGCAGCGAAAGACTAGAGGGAAGGCAACTAGTCATCACCACCCACTGCCAGTTTCTTTGGCATTTTTGTTCAATGATTAATATTATCATGATGAACAAATTAAAGTATTATAGATGTTATAAATATTGACAGCCTTAATGAGCCTCCTGATATAACTAAAATATTTCCTAAAACATTTCGTGTTCGATAACTTTTAAAATTTCAAGCCAAAGCGAGTAAAATTTTACAAATCTGATATTTTTTATTTACTTTAATAATCGTAGAGTTTATTTGCCTAGATATTTAGTTTCTACGGGTAAATGTTATGACTTTTCTATTTTTTTTTCGTTCAATAGCATACAACCATTCACACTACACAAATTACTTATGTTGTTGTTGCATTAGAATGTAAATCCAATACTTCTATGTTTAATTCTAATGTGTTTGTTTGTTGAATTTCATGAACTATCTGCGTCTGTATTCCCTAATTTAAAGATGATTGACTAGATAAAAGAAAGCCAGTCAACACCACCCACTCTTGGGGTACTCTTTACCAATGAAAAGTGGAACTGACCATTATATAACGCCCTCACAGATTGCAAGTCGAAGGCTCCAACGTCCGAGTGCCATACCAGACCTCATGAGTGCTTCAACATGTGAAGCTGTTTAAGTGGTGACATTATTCACAATGAAGAAATAAAAGTTAAATACAAAATTATTCACGCATTTTAGTTTCATCATTTTTTATTAAGCCTAAACCGAGACATCCTTTTCTTCTGATTTTCGTTACTTGCAGTGAATAAGAGGTGGAGGACACAAGTTTTAGCGATAACATAGACACTGATCTCATCTTGTTTTATAATGGAAGATCCATGCTTCAGGTTAACATAAACACTGTTTTTAAGCAACGGCATTTTTTATTTTGTAAATGTTTTTTTAAAATAGTTTTAAACGGCATTTACTGCTTTTTTAAATATAAATACATATCCCTGGGCTCTCTTTTGTGGTTGCAATGTGGAAGATCAGGTTACACTAATAATTTGAAGCATGTCATTTATATACTGTCCGCATATTTGCAAGTAGAAAGATGAAGATATTAAAAAAAAAACAGAAAACACATTGTATCATTTCTTACATGTTTGAATTCAGTGAGATCATAAATGTGTGACTATATAATTCAAGACTAGAAGGTATATCTTCAAAGACGAGTCGAGGCTAAACTCCAAAAAGATTAAAACGTGGTGTATCTCTTCTTCAAACAACGTGCTAAGCCTAAAGTTATTTGAAGCCAACAGTGGAAATTATACAATACGAAGATAGTATCTCAGTTGTTTGCTGAGATGACATTAATGGGTGAATATTCAGGGAATCAGAATATGAAGAAAGTTGACAATTGGTAGGGCACCTAATCCTGAATCTGAAACAGATCTTACAAAACTTAAGTTTAGGGTGAAAAAAAAAAGAGTCCAAGCTCTGAGTGCTGAAAGTATTTTGAGGTTTCAGAACTCTGCACTTGTAACCTCTGTAGGTAGTGGTGTCTTATAGATAACATTATCGGTCTTTTCCATTCAAGTTCTCATGAAAAGCGCAAAAGTAGTCCGTCCGATAGACTTGGTTTCTCTATAACGGTGAGAAATATTCAATGAATTTAGAAACTGGACAGTGATATGCAACGGGATTTCATTAGTTATTATTTTTGTATACAGTTTAAGAGGATATTGTGTTAGTTTTTAACGTATGTATTTCTCAAATGAGGTTATGTTTTGGAAATTTAGTCAAAAGGCGTAGTTAAAAAGTTATTGTTTTGAATATAAGCATAAAGTTACACGATGAGCTATTGGGCTATCTGTGCTCTGCCCACTACGGTATCGAAACTTGGATTATAGTGTTGTAAGTCCCCAGACATATCGGTGTGCTAGTGGAGGACGGTCTAAAAGCGTCAGACTGACATGTTTTAATGGATTTGTTCACCTTATAAAGTTCATTATACAGGTCTACCACCTTCAGAAAATTCTATGAATCTGAAAGTTTGAAAATGAAACTACGTTGTAAGTTATTAAACAGAATTGTTCATTAATTAAATATTAGATAATTTATTTAAACAACAATTAGACAAACCGGAGACAGCGTGCAGGTACTGTTTTAGCTCGCAGTATTCCACGTGTTACGAAGAAGTTTTAGTTGTGTGCCTGATTACGCCTTAAAATGCTACATAGTCTGAGTAAAAAAATAGTCTTCATAAAAATTGTTGTTGTATTTAATGCAGTAATCTCATTTCACAGTCCACTGTTGTAGAAAACCTACGAAAATTTGTAAAGTGTTCGTAGCATATTCAAACTGTTTTAGTGAATCATCAAATTAAGGAAGAGTCTCTTAGTGTCAAAATGAGTTATGAAGACAATTAGTGGGCAGGTTCTAATTCTGATCAATGACATGCAAATATAATGTACAATGAAACATCAC
Organism: Tachypleus tridentatus; assembly: GCF_004210375.1. Lineage (NCBI taxonomy): Eukaryota > Metazoa > Arthropoda > Merostomata > Xiphosura > Limulidae > Tachypleus > Tachypleus tridentatus. The sequence goes on from NC_134832.1 coordinate 105,842,138, forward strand.
AAAAATCATTTGAAATGTTCGGCCTAAAGAATTGTGAAATAACGTATGAGTTAAGAATTTTTTATACACGTGTTAACAAAAGTAAGAAATACATCGACGAAAAATACCATTTGTGTTCAATTTAGACCAGTCAGTTAGCATATTATGGCACGACTTTAAATTTTGTAAAGACAAATTAATGATTATAATATTCACCAAAATGTTCTGAATATTTCTCTTAGTTCCAAGTTAACTGCTTATATTTTGTTCTATTTATACATAAATCAGTGAAACCAGTTCAAGCACACGTGCTTCTTAAAAGAAACTGACGGGTAGCGCTCGAACTAAATCCTTACACCAATAATTTCAAAACGTATCGTACAAGTTAATAAAAATGGAACAAACAGAGTTCAAACAATCGCTGAATTGTTAGGAACAACACACTAAAGTTGAAAGTCATACAGAAGAAGCAACTCAAGAATAAATTATGCAAAATAAGTTGCTAAGCGAAGCATCGTTATACTGAGTAATAAGAAGAGTGCTTCAAGTTATACTTTATTGCCTTTTATGGTTAGCATGGAACAGTTAGTTAAATGTCACTTATACGCTGTACATCACCACACTCATGGTAGTACTTATGCTCTCTCCTTTTAGCTATAAGCTTGAGGAATAAAATTCAAAATTCGATCTCTCCGATTGACACAGTATAATTAATCGTTTGTGCAGCTTTGTGCTTAAAAATAAACAATACAATAAATCCAGTGGCCATTGTTCATCATAAAAACTCGTTAACAAAAGTTTGCTTTGAATTTCGCGCAAAGCTACACGAGGGCTATCTGCGCTAGCCGTCCCTAATTTAGCAGTGTAAGACTAGAGGGAAGGCAGCTAGTCATCACCACCCACCGTCAACTCTTGGGCTATTCTTTTACCAACGAATTGTGAGATTGATCATCACATTATAACGCTCCTACAGCTGAAAGGGCAAGCATGTTTGGTGTGACGGGTATTCAAACTCGCAATCCTCCGATTACGAGTCAAGTGCCTTAACCACCTGGCGATGCTGGGTCATTAAGAAAGGAATCAGAGCAGGTTAAAGATGATCGCTGCTCTTTTCTATTTTGTCCTTAAGGTATTTATTTATCAAATTTGAGCTAAAACCTAGTGTTAAATTTAAATATCTCATCATATTTACAAAGGAAATTTACAGCTTTCAATAATCTGAAATGTCACAGGATACGTACAAACAGAGAGCTTTTCGCAAGAATACAAAATAGTTCCAAAACAAATAAGTAAAAACTTGTTTCAAGGCATTCAAAGCATATTGAGATGATTTAAAGAGTTGAGTTAACCCTTCTTTTGTGGGGATTTCCTACTCATACCACTATAAGCCCTTAAGTATAAAGCTGGTTAAGAAATAGAAAAGTGAACTAAATCGACAGCTCTGGTACGAGTAGAAAACAAACTAATCAACTATTGCTATACGTACTCCTAATCATCTTTCTCACTCATCATGTACATTAACACTTTACTAATGACTACAACGATAGTCATATACTTCTATACGTACTTTTGTATGTTCTTATTTACTTACCTAGCGATTCGTTTTCGAACTTGATAAAACTAAAAGTTGTTCGTATAAACGCGTCAACATTATTTTGTAATGCCACCAATAGAATATTAACCGTCTACAGCCTTTTACTATTACCTATTTACCCTCATAGGCCTGTTAATAGAATTAGCGTATGACTTATCGTCAGCACGTAGTTTTATTCAGGACACAAAACATATACATGTACTGTCAGGGTAATATCCTCCACAGGTGTCATAGTTCAAACTCTCCCAGACCGGAAATAATTAGATAAAATAACACACATGCAACAAAATATAATACTTGATGGTGTTACAATTATTTTTTTTTATTTTGAAATAAAATAATCATAAATAACATGCTTATACCCAGTTCCAGAATCCTTTAGCACACGGCTTCCAGTATTTTTCATTAGACGTATTATTAGATAACACAAAGACGAGAAAAAAAGAAACGTGAATCTGCGTTGTGATTTTCTCTCATTTTTTTACTGAATGTTTCCCCAACCAAAAAAGAAATAAATAAAAATAACATATTTTTGCATTTTTGGTGAGTGTATATATACACACAGATATATATCATTTTGATATTAAGAAAGTCTTTTCCACCTTTGACATAATCATTGATATTACTAATTTCAAAACAGTCAGAATGTACAACAGGTATTCTATTACATATAACAATTACGATGAGGCCCGGACTGACCAAGTATAGATTTCTTTTTAGCATGTGACATATATTGTTGGATGTGTATTGCTCAAGTCCCCCCTGCTCTAGAAATTTTGTAAAAGATTCTTCAGAGTAAATATCAACAACATTTGTTTTGCAAAATCGTTATCTCGTTTTGAACATTGTTGAAACTTCTAGAAACTCGCGTGATTCGTGTAAAAGGTAATTAGCTGAGAAACAGTAACAGAAAAATATTATCATTGGTCAGCTACAGTCAGTGTGCTATAGGCCTTGAAAGCTATAATTGGGATTAACGCCTGTTACTCGGAAAACAATTGAATTTGACTAGGAACATTTATAAATTTTCAAACATTACAAATGTTCAACTTCAGTAAATTAACTACGAACGTTATTACTTCTACGAGGACATTAAATATCTTCTTCGGTAAGAAGTGAACTCGTTACAGAGTGTGAGGCCAACTGAGAAAAAACAGCATTAGTTTAAACGAGGCGTAACAAAATTAATTCAGAATTAATTTGCTCGTCGTGGAACTACACGATCGATAAAATATTGAATTCTTGACCATATAGAAGACTCAATATTGTATGTAAGTTTGTAAAACTGTTGTATATACGTCATTATTTGTAATAATCATTATTATAAATTGTAAATGTTTTTTTTGTTTCTATATTAAAATTTATTTGTGTTCAAAAATGAAAAGTGTATCAATTTTATTGGCAAATATCATAAACTTAATACATATTAAGGTTTAATTAACTTCTAAATTCAAATTTCTGGCAATTTAATACCTGGTATACGTAACATAATAAATCGGAGATTCGTTCGAAATAATTTAGAATACGTAACATAGGTGGTACTTCTTCATCAAATTTTTCTCGTCTGATTCAGAAGAAGCGGCTATAGCAATTAACGAAAGTTTTAACAGGGGCCTGCATGGACAGGTGGTTAAGGAGCTCGACCCATAATTTAAAGGTTGCGGGTTCAAATCCCTATCACACCAAAACATGTTCGCCCATTTAGCCGTGGGAGCGTTATAATGTGTGCGTGTTTTCTTATATTAAAGCCACATCGGACTATCTGCTAAATCCACCGAGGGAGATCGAACCCCTGCTTTCAGCTTTGTAAGTTTTGTACCAGCAGAGAATACGTTATAATGTTACTATCAATCCCACTATTCGTTGGTAAAAGAGTAGCCCAATTATTGTCGGTGGGCGGTAATGATCTTCCTCTAGTCTTAAGCTTCTAAATCAGGAATGGCTAGTGCAGATAGCCATCGTGTAGATTTGCGCAAAGATTCTAAACAACCAAGCAATTAAGATGAAATAGCCTAAAATGTTAAGGTAACCTACAACTTATTTTATCATTGCATACATAAAAAAACATTAATATTTACATGTTCAATTCATTACTGTGTGGGTATTTATGACAATGTTTTAAAAAATATTTGTATGACTCGAATCGATGGTCTATAATTCGAAGAATTCATAAGGCAGCCCTCTCTGGAACGTTCCTCAGCGAGTCAGGGGTAAGTTACGCACTTTCAAGTTATAGTTCAAGATTCGATTTTTCGCGGGGTAAAAAGCAATGTTTCCCTTCCGAACTATTAGGTATTCTTCAGCAGATATCGCTGATTTTAACAAATAAATAAATAAATATATATATATATATATATATATATCATTTATCAGAAATTACGGACCAAGTGCAATGATCACAGTCACAAATGCTGGTAATAGCGACAACAAACACATTTCACGTTTTTTTACTTTTAGTGCACGAGATTTAATTCTGTTGGTAATTATCGGCATAAGCAGTAAAACCATTTTCACACATTGTTAAAATTTACTGAATGTCCTTTGACAGACACTATATAATAATATCCTTACTTCATTGCCGTTAAAATAATGATTGCGTTTCATATAGACAATCTGAATGACAAATGTAATCACCAAACAACATTTGACATATCCAGAATACATATTATGTTACGTTCCATACGCAGTACAACATAAACAAGTTTAATCTGAAAAAAACAAAAAACTGGCGACACGCCAAAATCAGATGCGATATCAACTTTAAGGAATGCACAACCCGTAGATTTTGTTGTTTTTGGTCCATAATAGAGAACACAGTAGTTTTTAAATAATTTACACTTTTATTGCCTTTAAGTTATAATTCAGCACCTGTTCAGTCTGTCCTTTAATCTAAAACTCACTACGGGAGAAGAAAAGATTATTGACATCACGGACGTGTATGTTGGAGAAATACGGTAAACAAGTTTTTCTACAAAAGAAGGGGAATATCCATGACCCACATGACAACCTGTTGGAATTCTTTAAGCGTTAACAACGCTTTATTACTACTTCCTGAATTCGAACACAGAACTCGAAAAGCAAGATTCTGTTGTGGTGACGTATCATTAATAGCAAGCGTTGTTTAACGATTTTACGGTATTTCATTAACAAGTTCTTAGATTTACTCAAACTTAATCCCTGATTAAAAAAAAAGTTATACATCGTGTTCATTGCTGTTGTTGGTTTGAAATTAAGCACAAAGCTACACAATGGGCTATCTGTGCTCTGCCCATCACTGGTATCGAAACCAGGTTTCTAGCGTTTTAAACCCGTAGACATGTTGCCACTGGGGGCAACATCGTGTTCATTTTAGATCAAAATAACCATCGATACAAAAACAAAGAATGATTGGAACACATAATATATTTCATCTTATAAAATAACGTTAAGCGCCACCTTCCGTTACTGTTATGCAAGTCGAGCATCTGATGATTTAGTCATATAATCTGGCAAATAATTGATGTTCACCCAGGATACAATCGTAATGTAAATGAACTTGAACATCTGGCAAAAATAACTTTATGTCTTTACAGCTCATGACATTTGTCTTCAGTACGAAATGCAGTCGCCATGAACAGGAAGAGCAAATTGGCATCGATGTTCCATGCTTAAAATGAGATTTTTGATGGAGTGTTGAAGGATTCCCGACTACTCTTCTCAAAGGTCTGTTTCTAGTACATCTTTGGTATTCAAAGTCACTTCACGGGATATAACATGTCTACTAAGAGTGTCTTGTAGATATTCGATGGGATTGAAGTCTGATAAAGATACAAGCTACTCAGTTTGGTCAGTCGTTTCTTCTTCAATGGTTGTGTCAACCTATTTAGCACAGCTATTACCCATCAGGATGTAGAGATCAGAATGTCCAATAATATCTATTTCTGCCCATATTATAACGTCTGCCACCATGCGCATTACGTTCTTAAATGAAAATTCGGTTGGATTTGGTTACACATTATTTCCAAATGAGCATACATCTGTTATATGACTGTAGAGTGAATGGCGGCTCGTCTATAAAAGGAACATTGTTCTATACGTTGTTAGTTTTCTTTGGTAGATTCTTTAGGCAGAGTATTCATGATAAAACTTAGTAGATTGATAACAACTGACTGTTGTGGAAGCACCAGTGTAGAGGACGACATTTCGAAATTCTTCTGCCTTTCGTCTTCACGACTTGAAGACGAAAAGCAGAAAACACGTTTATCATGTCATTAGTTTGTTTGGCACTATTAAAGATGAGATCTTTTTCTGCCATACTGTGAGGAAAATTCATTTCATTAGACATTTTACATACATGCTGACCTTGTGAAGTCTGTTTTTATATGTTTTTACACTGATGCAACGTCCAATTATGGTTGTAAATACCTGATCCAATCTCGAAGCAGATACCCCACAATTTTGAGTTTGAAGCGACTCCATCTATATTCTACTAACGACACTTTGAAATATTTTTAGAGGATTCGAAACATCTTGCTTCCATTCTTCTCATAGATAACTCTTTACAAGCATGAAACATCTAATAGCCTCCTATAATTCATGAACACTTCAGAACACTTTACATTATGTGATTCAATTCAGAGTAGCAACTGAGACAAGAGTATGTGAAACCGATTAGTACAAGTTAATGCACAATCATTTGCACTTCATATCACATGACTGAACAGTTTATTCCCGAGTTGCATAACAATACACTGAGAAGAATAGCCGACAAAATTATATAAATATTATTTTGCCCTTTTGCTGTTTAATATTACAAATTCTGATTATCTTTTGTTTTTACATTATACTATGAAAATGTGTATACATCAGTATTTGATAAACTAACATTACAGAACTGTTAAAAACGGTGTTTAGTAGCATGTTTTAATCACTTTTGAAAGCATTTAACTCGGACTTGTTACATATTCAACTTGCAAAAAAACAAAAACAAAAAAGTTCAGCAAATTAAAACTTTCTGAAAATCTCATGCTACCCACATAAATGCAATAAGTCATTTATTGTTACATGTAAATGGAATGTTTATAGGGCGTAAAAAACCTTTTAAAGAAAATATTTACATAAATTTCCTATGCTAATTATGATTATTATAACTTAACACTTTAAGTTAACAGCTTCCTTGGGCTTTCGATTTAACGTGCTTTGAAAAAAAAATATAAATAAGGTTAAAAATATTTGTATCATGAGGAGATAGCGGTAAATTTACAGACTTAATATGCTAATCTCCGGGGTTGAATTTCAAGCGGCGGACGCAACAGATTATTCAATGAGCTTTTGTTCTCAAGGAAACAAACATATGAAACATTTTTGATCGAAACGTGACTTTTATAAAGCATTTAAGGAATTCAGATAGACAAAATCAATATTTAAAGATGGTTCTAAACTAGACACAATTTGCCAGTGGAGGTCATATAAGATTCACCATTGTTTTATAAAAGCAATTACAAAAATGACGCTTTGGAAAATAATAACTCAATTTTCAGAATTAATCTTCGTTAAATTAATCGATTTGAAAAGTTTGTTCTGAATTTCGTGCAAAGCTACATGAGAGCTATTTGGGCTATCCGTCCTTAGTTTAGCAGCGTAAGACTAGAGGGAAGGCAGCTAGTCATCATCACCCACCGGCATGTTTGGTTAGACAGGGATTTGAACCCGCGACCCTCAGATTACGAGAGTTCGTTAACCACTTGGCCATGCCGGGCCTAAAAAGTTTGTTTGTTGGAATTTTGCACAAAGCTACTCGACAGCTATCTACAAGCTGTTCCTAAATCAGCAATGATAGAACTAGAGACAAGATAGCTAGTCTAAACCATCTATCTCCAGCTTTTGGACTACTCTTTTACTGATGAATGGTAAGATTCACCAGGACATTATAATGTTCTCACGGTAGATTCAAACAAGCAACCCACAGACTGCGAGTCAATGTCCTAACCCCCAGGTCATAAAAGGCCGTGACTTAAAAATAAATTACATGCATGCACTTTAAGCATATAATGCGTATTCAAAATTTATAAATTAAACATTCTGAAATATCGTCGTGAAATGAATATATAATAATAATAATTTGTAAACTTTGTTTGGTCTGGAATAAACGCATGTTAATTTTCTAGCTACTGTGTCTAACATTTCATTCGAATACAACAGGCTGAAAAAACTGTAGAAAAACAGAGAAACATCATGATAAAAATATTTTCGTCTATTGTTCAAACTTCTTATCCCCCCAAAAAACAAAACACAGATATTACCGAATTTCCAAAATCACTAGATGAAACTGCATTTTCTTGTAGTTTTGTGTTACGTGGTAGAATTATTTGTCATAACAAACCTTTACTGAATCATAGGATGTGATTTTTCGTGTTAAAATAATTCCTAAATATTTCCTTTCTATCTGTTGCAGAATTAATTTTCAGCGTATTAGTCCAACAGTCAAAGGTTAAAACCTATTGTTATATAACTAGTCCACTTGTATTACAACCACTACACCAACTGCTAATTGTTACAGTTACAAGAAGGTAATGTTTACTATTGTGTTATACCGTTATAAATACCAACAGTCGATGTTTATTCATGTATTATACTATGCAGCACATATTTTGTTCCTGGATAGTATGCGTTATTTCTTAATTGTTTAGGTTGTAAAAGTACAGAAAATGGCCATTATTCCCTTCAAACTTTGCTTTTGTGACGTGGATAATGAAATTTAGAAATTAGCCTATTTTCTATGTAAAAATGAGCACATTTTCATTTGCATAAGGTCTGATTGATTGATTGATTTAGTGTTTTATGGCACAAAGCAGCTAGGCTATCTGCGCCAAACGTCCGGTAAAAAGGTAAAATAAAGTAAATGTAATAAAATTCGTGAAAGTAAACAAAGGTAAAAACAAAACAACAATTAAAAACAGAAAATTGCATAAAACCGATGTTGACATCCAATCTAGAAAGTTGTAAAGAACTTCTGTAGCAGAATGGTAATGATCATAACCCTCCAGGAAGACTAACAGGTAAGTTCAAGAACCACCGTCAGTCACCTGAAGTTGGTCTTTCCAGTCCCGTTTCCGGGTTATGTGTGATTTGGCCAATACCAAAGGGTAAAGTAATAAAAGTTTAAAAGACATGCAGCAAAATTGGAATAACAACTCGCCAGGACGACTAACGGGTAGTTCAAACGGATAGTTCAAACAGCAGCGTTAGTCACCTGAAGTTGGCCTTTCCAGTCCTGGTGTTGAGTTATTTAATGTTCTGGCCATTTTTAAATGTCAAATTGAACTAGAGAGAATGAAACTGTGAAAAGGGAACCACAATTAAAAAGGTGTAATGAATAAATATGCAACACTTAAATGAGATTAAAAAGATTAATGGCCATTAAAAAACTAAAAACTTTATCAAGATGGACAGTGTCACAATCACCAATAACACTGTCCAATGTTACAGATAAACCCTGGAAAAAAACATGTTTAAAATATTGCCGTCGTTGAGAATCGTTACGACGGCAAGAAAGTAAAATGTGGCTGATAGTGATTTGAGTGTTACACAAACTACACACTGGTGTATCAGTTCCAGATAAAAGAAAACGATGAGTTAAAAAACTGTGACCAATGCGTAGTCTAGTTAGAACAACTTCCTCCTTCCGAACCTTACGGAAGCTAGATGGCCAAAGCCCAATATATGGTTTTATTTGAAAAAGCTTGTTGTCGCGTTGCTCACTCCAAGTGGACTACCAGCTGGCACGGAGCCGAGCCTTGAATACAAGACCATAGTCCATGTACGGAATAGGCACAGTGGTGATAGTGCCAGAGCAGATAGATTTAGCTGCCGTGTCTGCAAGCTCGTTCCCGCGAATACCAACATGGCCTGGTATCCAGAAAAACTGGACAGAAATAGCAGTTAATGAGAAATAAGCCAGTCTATTTTGAATATCAGCGAGAACAGGGTGTGAGCCAACGTGTAGCGACTCCAGGGCCAGTATAGAACTAAGCGAGTCAGTACTACTCAGCTTCAATATGATCCAGGGCAAGAGATATGGCATACAGTTCAGCAGTGAACACAGAAGCTGTAGAGGAGATTCTGCGCGCAACCACCGAACCGCAGCAAACCATAGCAGAGCCCACTGAATTACCTGATTTGGAATAATCTGTATAAATAAAAACAGAATGATTGTTTGAAAGATGTTCATTAAATAAATGACGGTACTTCCAATCTGGAGTATCTGCCCGTTTTAGATGTCTGAAAGAAAGGCCACAGTTGGGGACTGTAAAAAGCCATGGTGGGATGGGCTGCTCTGTGGAATCTGCAATGTTATCCAAGGACAGACCCAAGTCATCCAATTGCACCTGGATGAGAAGGTCAAACGGAGCAATGGCAGATCGTCTGTTCTGAAAAAGTACGGCCCAATAAAGAAGGAAAACACATCCCCAGGTGGGATGCTTTGGTAAGGAACGAAGTTTCGAACAAAATAGTAAAGATAGTTGCAAACGGCGAAGAGTGCAGAGAAGGTTCATGACATTCAACGTATAAGCTTGGAACTGGAGAGGTGCGGAAAGCCCCAGTGCAGAGTCGAAGTCCTTGGTGATAAATGGGGTCTAGCAACTTTAAGGCCGAGGGTCTAGCAGAGCCATAGACCATTGATCCATAGTCGAGTTTTGATCGAATAAGAGCACGATATACCTTTAACATAGAACATCGATCTGCTCCACAACTGGTAGTAGAGAGGGCACGGAGAATGGTCAATGCTCTTGTGCATTTGACCCATAGCTGCTTTAAGTATCGTATAAAGGTTAGCTTACGGTCAAAGATAAGTCCCAAGAACTTGGTCTCAGGGACCACTGGCTGCGAAACTTCACCGATATGAAGTTCATGATCAGGGTGAAGACTCCGTTGGCGGCAAAAGTGCATGCAAACGGTTTTAGAGAGAGAGAAATTAAAGCTGTTTGCCATAGTCCACTTCAGTACACGATTGAGGGCAGTTTGTAGTTGCCGCTCAATATATCTCATGTTCGACGACTGATATGAGACGTGAAAGTCGTCGACATACAGCCCATTTGCAATAGTGAGAGGGAGTTGTTCAGTGATGGCATTTATCTTCAAACAGAAATGTGTGACACTCAAAACACAGCCCTGAGTGACTCCAAGTTCCTGTACAAAAGAACGGGAAAGTGTCGAACCCACACGAACTTGGAATCTCCTTCCATTAAAAAAAACCAAAAAAACATGGGTAAATGGCCACGTAACCCATATGTATGGAGGTCTCACAAAACGCCATACCTCCATGTTGTGTCATAAGCCTTCTCAATGTCAAAGAATATTGATACAAGATGTTGGCGTTTGAGAAAGGCTTCTCTGATTGATGTTTCAAGTCGAATTAGGTGGTCTGTAGTGGAGTGCTGTGGTCGGAACCCAAACTGGGTGGGCGAGAGGAGGTTGTTTGATTCGAGGAACCAAACCTTGGTTGATTCGAGCATTAACCATCCTTTCTAAGGTCTTACAGAGACAGCTCGTCAAAGCAATTGGACGGTAGTTTGAAGGAATCTTGGGATCTTTCCCTGGCTTAGAGAAAGGTAAAATAATAGCCTAGCGCCAGGCATCAGGAAAAACATTCTCCTGCCAGACCGATGAAGGGCCATTTTCAGTTCCACCAGTGTAAAGGGACAATTATAGTCAAAGAGATAGTCAGTTCGAAAAAAAAAAGAGGTGAACGCTCTGCCCGAGTCTTGATGGCCAAAGAGGTCGAGGAACAAGCAGAAGTGTTAGATACCCGGCAAAAGCTTTCACCTAGAGTATTAGCGATGCTCCAGACATCAACCACCTCCTGACCATCAGAGAGTAAGATCGAGAGGGGGACAGAATTGTAGTGCCCACTGACATTTCAAATCCTGTCCCATATGACCTTGGAACTGATGGTAGAAGATATGCTAGTTGTGAACTTAATCCAAGATTCCTTCTGGCTTTGACGTCTTACCCACCAAGCATGTGCACTGGCCCATTGGAAAGCGACGCGGTTCGAAAGTGTGGGATATCTACGAAAAGTATCCCAGGCTCGTTTTTGAGCCTTCCGTGCTAAGTGGTAAGCAGGATTCCACCACGGACGAGGATATCGTGAAAAACGAGTCGAGGTTTTAGGAATACACTGAGCAGCTGCTTGTATAATACAGCCAGTTACAGCTGCCACACAGTCGTCTATTGATGGCTGATTCACAATGGCAGGATCAAGTACTGCGAGAGCAGCGAAAGTGGACTAGTCTGCCTGATCCAGCTTCCACAGGGGCACGCGGGTAGGGTGGCATCGACCACGGCCAGTCTCTCTCAAAAGTATAGGAAAATGATTACTGCCTAGTGGATAATTGTCAACCCTCCATGAAAAAATGGGAGAATAATGAAGGGGAGCAAATTAAGAGATCAATAGCAGTAAAGGACTGATTAGGTGCATGAAAATAAGTGGAAGAACCAGTATTAAAAAGAGAAAGATTGTGATCAGAGAGCATAAGCTCTACAAAGCGACCCCTCCCATCAACAGCAGCACTTCCCAGAGGGGATGATGTCCATTAAAGTCCCCCAGGAGTAGAAAGGGAGACGGCAAATGTTGAACAAGAGCATCAAGGTCTGATTGATCATATGTCTCTCCAGGGGACAGGTAGGGAGAGAACAAACAGTGATGGTATGACCCAAGGAAACACGGATGGCTTCGGCCTCCAAGGGTGTGTTGAGTGACAAAGACAGGGTGGGCACATGCTCATCAACCAATAATGCCACTCCTCCATGTACTCGTCCATCACACAGCCTGTCATTTCTGTACAGAGAAAACTGTACAGTATCAGCAGGTTTTAGAAATGTTTCTTGTAAGGAAAGACATACAGGATGGTAGAAAGCAATCAGTGTTTTTATATCACCCATATTAGAACGTAAACCTCGACTGGAGAACCCTTCTGTTTACGACCACATCTTTTTTCCTTGATGTCCTTAGTCGGAGGAGGTCTATTAACCTACTTGGATCCTAGCCTGGGTCGATTGGGCAGGTCTTTGTTATTGGAAGGGGATTCCAGTGACTGAGGACGCGAACGAATGATTGTTTTGCTTCTTGGGGTTGGAGAAAAAGATGTATCAGAAGAAATGCCTGTATTTGAAACTGAAGGATGTGGATCTTGAGGTGTGTTGGAATGTATGGGAGAAACAGAGACGGGTGTGGAAGTCAATTCATCAACCTTTTTAACCATGGAGGTCAAAAGGCTTTTTATTTGTTTTGAAATCTATTCTCTTGGAGGCACAGAGAGATCTGTATGCACTCCCACTGTAATTGTGGAAAGAAGTGCAACAGCATATGTCCGAGATGGAGTGGCGGGAAGCAATTTCGAAGCCTCAGGATAACTAATGTTATGAGTCGTTTTCAAACGCTGCACCTCTTTTTCGTCCAACCATTTTGGGCAAGAACGAAAGTAGGAAGGGTGAGAACCATTAGAGTTGACGCAATGTGGGTTCATGTTACAGTCATAGGCATCGTGGTCCTTGCCACTGCAACGAGCACATATCAGGGAACCACGACATGATGTCTTTGAGTGGCCGAACCTCTGACATTGGAAACATCGGAGAGAGTTTGGAATGTATGGCCGTACCCTACAAATTAGGTAACCTGCCTTGATGGTGGCAGGTGCACGTGATGATGTAAATGTCAAAACGAGGGTATTTGTTGGCAGTGTAACTCCATCTTTGCGAGTGGAGATGCGCCTCACTGCAGAAACTCCTTGAGTGGAGAGACCAGCAAAAATCTTGGACTCGGGGACATTCTTCAAATCCCTCTCAACAATAACTCCTCGTGATGAATTCAAGGTAGCATGAGGGGTAACCTCAATAGGTATATCCCCAATTGCCATTGAATACAAGATGAGTGCACTGTGGTGGGTTGTGGATGTTTCAACTAGTATGTCTCCAGATCGAAGCTTCTTTACTGACTTTGGAGAGCCAGCAAGACCCTCTAGTCCCTTCTGAATGAAAAAGGGGACAATTGCCCTAAAGGTTTTTCTGAAAGAAAATGTAATATAAGAAAATGAGGTACGTGTGTTGCAGATGTTGAAGATTGCTGCTCAGAGTCTTCAAGACGTGGTCGCTTACCTATTGACTGTTTTTTCACTATTTTATTGAAATTTTTTGAAGGAGGATCCATAGGAAAAAGAAAAATTTCGGTACCCTCTGATCCCACCCACCATGGAGCCCTACAAGGGGACGCACTACAATGTCACGCAAGGACAATGCAGCAACGCCAGGGTTTCGTGAGCACTATACCCAAACACCAGTATCAGGCACAATGTCCACAACACCCGTTGAGAACTTCCAACACTGGTACTTAGTTGACTCTAGCCCAAGTGGACCAGCCGATTGGCCCAAGGGGGGCCACCCAAAGGCCGCCCGTCTACAGGAATTCAATGCCAAAGTGGTGTGTTAGGGTTGGATCCCTCAACCACCAGGATCCTCTCCTTCCCTTCACGAGTCGCCACGCACGGCAAACACGTGGGTGGATGTTTAGATCCCAGAGAAGGTAACCAGACGGAGCAGAACCTTCCCTGGGAGATCCCCTCACCACGCATAAGGTCTGAATAAAACAACATATGAATCAGGATTTACATGTATTTATACTAAAGTTATACAAAAATGTTTCGATTTGTTTGTTGTGTTTGGAATTTCGCGCAAAGCTACTCGAGGGCTATCTACGCTAGCCACACATAATTTAGCAGTGTAAGACTAGAGGGAAGGCAGCTAGTCATCATCACCCACCGCCAACTCTTGGGTTACTCTTTTACCAACGAATAGTAGGATTAACTGTTACATTATAACGCCCCCACGACTGAAAGGGCGAGCGCATGTTTGGTACGACGGGAACTCGAATCCGCGACCCTCGGATTACGAGTCGAACGCCTTAACCCACCTGGCCATGCCGGGCAAAAATGATTAGAAGTGGGTAGTTTTCCCGATATTTGCGACTGTAAGGTAAATCACTTTCACGTACCAGCTCTCAAATATAATCTCCCATCATGTTTTTTTGTTGTACGCTCCCAGGTCACAAAAGCAAAGTTTGAAGAGTAAAATAGGTCTTTTCCATTTACTTTAGGCGTAAGCAATTGGAAAATAACACTTTCTGCCCAGGAACAAGTAAAAATATGGTTACATACATGCAGTGTTATTATTACAGCTACCAGTGCTTTGATTAATGCCTATATTTGTATTACCGTTAAAGCTACCAGTGAATAATGCATATTTTTTGTGTTATACCGTTACAGCTACTAACAGTCAGTGATAAGTGCCGTATTACAGTTACAGCTATCAATGATTAATGCCTACTATTGTAGTAGTGTTGGATCTGCTTGCGGTTGATGCTCATTCTTGTATTGCTGTTACAGTTACTAGCAATTAATGCTTCTTCTTGTATTAGTGTTACAGTTACCAGTGATTAGTGCTCATTCTTCTATTACTGTTAGTTACCAATGATTAGTGCTCATTCTTCTATTACTGTTACAGTTACCAATGATTAGTGCTCATTCTTCTATTACTATTACAGTTACCAATGATTAGTGCTCATTCTTCTATTACTATTACAGTTACCAATGATTAGTGCTCATTCTTCTGTTACTATTACAGTTACCAATGATTAGTGCTCATTCTTCTGTTACTGTTACAGTTACCAATGATTATTGCTCATTCTTCTGTTACTGTTACAGTTACCAATGATTAGTGCTCATTCTTGTATTACTGTTACGGTTACCAGTGATCAGTGCTGGTTCTTGTATTACTGTTGCAGTTACCAATGATTAGCGCTCATTATTGTATTACAGTTACCAATGATTAGCGCTCATTATTGTATTACAGTTACCAATGATTAGTGCTCATTCTTCTGTTACTGTTACAGTTACCAGTGATTAATGCTCATTCTAGTATTACCGTTACGGTTACCAGTGATTAATGCTCATTTTTCTATTACTATTACAGTTACCAATGATTAGTGCTCATTCTTGTATTACTGTTACGGTTACCAGTGATCAGTGCTGGTTCTTGTATTACTGTTACGGTTACCAGTGATCAGTGCTGGTTCTTGTATTGCTGTTACAGTTACTAGCAATTAATGCTTCTTCTTGTATTAGTGTTACAGTTACCAGTGATTAGTGCTCATTCTTCTATTACTGTTACAGTTACCAATGATTAGTGCTCATTCTTCTATTACTGTTACAGTTACCAATGATTAGTGCTCATTCTTCTATTACTGTTACAGTTACCAATGATTAGTGCTCATTCTTCTATTATTGTTACAGTTACCAATGATTAGTGCTCATTCTTCTGTTACTGTTACAGTTACCAATGATTAGTGCTCATTCTTCTATTATTATTACAGTTACCAATGATTAGTGCTCTTGTATTATTACTTGATCAGTGCTGGTTCTTGTATTACTGTTACAGTTACCAATGATTAGTGCTCATTCTTGTATTACTGTTACGGTTACCAATGATCAGTGCTGGTTCTTGTATTACTGTTACAGTTACCAATGATTAGTGCTCATTCTTGTATTACTGTTACAGTTTCAATGATTAGTGTATATTCTTGTATTACTGTTACAGTTACCAGTGATTAATGTATATTCTTGTTCAACTACAACAAAGACCTGTAACTGAAACCCACTGTTGTATTATTATTACAATAGCTTGTGGTTAATTTTCATTGTATACTAGCGGAGTTACCAGTAGTTAATGCCCATCTTCGTAATACTATAACATTTGCCAGTGGTTGAAACCCATTATTTGTATTACTATTATTAGTTCCAGTGGTTAGTACCCACACTCAAAATACTATTACAACTACCATAAGGTAAAAGCCATTCTATTATTATTATCATAGTTACTAGTGTGTTGAATTTCGCTCAAAGTGCGTAGTTCCCATTCGTGTACTACACGTACAACTGCCAGTGTTTCATGTCCATTCTTACACAAATATAGCAACTACGAATGGTTAAAACTCATTACAGAACCCCAATTAAAGATACTGGTGGTTAATATCCATTATAATGTTACTATTATGACAGTTATCACTGTCTGGTAGTCATTCTTGTATTGTTATTACAATTATATTATCAGTAGTAAAAATCCACTCTTGTATCATTATTCTCGTTACATTGACCAGTTTGCTTGTTGAATTTCAGCCAAAACTTCTCGAGACCTATCTGCGTCAGCCGTCCCTAAGTTTGAAGCAATAAACTAGAAGGATAGTGATTAGTGAATTTCACTTACCGCCACGTCTTGGACTACCATTTACCAACGAGTAATGGGATTAACCGTCACACCATAAAGTTCCTGTTGCTGAAAGGGACAGCAAGTTCAGCGACAGGTTTGGATTCTGTGACCTACAGATTGCGAGCCAAGCGACCTACACTAGGTCATTTCAGGCCCTACATTATCGTAAATTAGTGCCTATCCTTCCATAACAACAACATTGAGTTAATGTTTATTCTTCCATTATTTTCCTAATTATCAAACCTTCATCTGCATTATTTGTCCACGTATCAGTGGTTCATGCTCACGCTTATACTAGTACAATTATCAGCAATTAATATATACTTTCAACTCAACCTATCAGTATTTAATATATGCTCATGAACCAATGGCCCAAGTATAAAGTGTTAGGCTCAGTCTTGTATCATAATTATACTATAACATGAAAAGAGTCATTCATTTCGAGATGTTTCCAGAAGCTTACAAGTCTTTAATAGCATCCTTGTTCGCCGCAGTGTCATGTTTTCTGAGAAATTGCTTTCCTATCTAAAACTATCAATTTCGTTCCTTTGGGGACGATATTTCGGAGCCCATTTCTGCCCTAAACGCTCTGGTCAGCAAGTGGCTTTGCTTCCAAGTAAAATACTAAAGATACTCCTTTAACAAAATTATGTATAGTTTAGCTTCATGTCGTTTGACAATTTTGTTGTGTGAATACTTCTCTTTAGAAAGAAGGGTCACATAATTACCAGCCGCTGGGAATTCGCTGTGAACCAAATATGTATTAAATAATTCGTCCGTGGCACCATGGGTCGAATCTGTGACGATTCGCTACTACATCCACATAGGTAAATCGTTCTAATAAAGTGAGTTTCTGTTCTAATCCGACTATCACTGGTTATTTCATAGTCATTTATCATCGAGTACAGAAGTACTTAATAGTAAGGATCTTTAAGTAACAAAACAGAAGTCGTAAACATCGCTCGTTTAAAACCACCTTTAAAGTATCTGAATATTTAACAATAACTATTTCACAATATTAGCTAAACAAAATTAAAGCTTATTGTGCTTACAAAACAATCAAAATCGTTATGTACGTGCTTATAAAATGAATAAGATCTCATCTGAGTAAGTAACTAACTTTTCCAGACAAGTGTACAGAAAAAAAACAACAATAACGAACAAACCTTATAGTTCTAATTCTTTCACAGAACTCTTTCGGCTGGGCTCAGCATGGCCAGGTGGTTAGGGCGCTTGTCTCGTAATCTGAGGGCCGTCACACCAAACATGCTCGCTCTTTCAGCCGTGGGGACGTTATAGTAACTCAGCTTTTATGGTTATGACTTTCTTGTTTCAATACTTTTTTGTAGCTTTAAAACTTTCTATGCTGTTATAGCTAGCTAAGTTTCCGATATATGGATTATTACTTGTCTTTAAAAATATTTTGTTTATTATACTTTTTGATACTATCAGTATATTTGCTATCAGAGATTTCGGCCCATACTTACACCATTAGTCCCACTTCCGATATATATACACACTTGTATTCACATTCCTCCTACAACTGGTTATTACCCATTCTTCCACTGTCAGTCCAGCTGATACACACTTATATTACAGTTCAAAAATTCACTGATTTGTGTCCAATCTTGTAATATCTAATTCTCAATGGTGAATAAACACACTTATGATACTATTCCTACTATCCTGGACTAGTTTTTGCTCTTGTAAGATTTGTACAACTCTCAGTGATTAAATATACATATTTGTATAATAAATATTCCTACTATTTGCCATGATATAAAAAAAAACTCTTCAATTTAGATGTTATTGATTAATTCATTTTCTTATAATAACAAAGTTAGAAGCAGATGACTATTTGAAGTTGTGTTTGTAATTCACTGATGTTGAGACTATCAAATGTCGCGTGCAATACACTTAACACACACACTTGTGTATTCTAACTATTCCTACTGTCCTTGGCTATTATCGTGCCATTAATCCAAGTTTTCAAGGTTAATATATACTCTCATATTGTTAAACAAAATACTGCAGTTTAGGTGAAGTTGAATTATAAGTCCATTTATCAGAGGTAAAAATATGTACAAACGGTGTTTGAAACACACTATCATTTGTTCAAAGAAAAAAGAGGTTATTTAGTCTCTAGCTTAAGAAATGACAGACATACTTTATCTTTTAGTCCTGAGGAACTAGTCATTGTCTATCAGTTCAAAAGCTAAGGAATAAATAAACATTTTTTTCACCTATCAGAAGTTAATAACTATCACCTACTTTCTTATCACTAGTTTCTCTGTATGAGATTAATGCCCAACTTGTTTTACTCGTTCAGCTATCAATAGCTAATGCTTCCTTGTTTGTTTTTCTGATACTCGCAAAGGTTACTAAAGAGCCATCTGCGCTGACCATCCTAAATTTTGAATTGATAGAGAGAAAAGGAAACAACGGGTAAACAGCGCACAAAACCACTTTTTGGGGTATTGAACAAATAGGACATTTTGTGCAATTTGTTAAGAATAAAACAGCAAAGAGCTTTGTCATTTTATAAACTCAGAAACACCGATATCAACGATCGTGGAAACTAAATCATTTGGTTGATAGAGAAAACAAAAATACTATGAAGTGATAGTTTTAAGACATTCCAATTAGGGGCACATATACTGGTTTACAATGTCCCTTTTTTCAAGTTGTATTTTACCATAAACAGAAAATATGTAATTTTACAATGATCGATTTAATACTGATGATTAGCAAGTAAAGCCAAAATATGACACTTGATAAGTTTCATATTAATCTAAAAAATATCAAATCTTCCCCGTTTTACACGATTCCAATGTCTTTTAAATGAGTCCCCAAGCAGGTTAGCAGCAAGTTTACGGACTTACAACGTTAAAAATTCGGGTTCAACTCACCATGGCTTACAGTAAAAGCGTTTAATCAGTCAACAGCGTCCACCAACAACTCTTGAGCTACTCTTTTCTGATCGAAGAGTAATATTTGGCTGTCGCTGTTATAACACACTTACAGTTCTCATAACGTAGAACGCATTTGTGCAGCAATGGACGCGAACAACGAAATATTGGTTTCACAGTCCTAGTACATTCCCTAGAGAGACAAATACTTTACTAAATAGTCCAAAAGATTCAGTTGTTCCACGTGTAACATTACATGATAATAACGAAGGTCGCGGGTTCGAATCCCCGTCACACCAAACATGTTCGCCCTTTCAGCCATAGGGGCGTTATAATGTTCGGTCAGTCCCACTATTCGTTGATAAAAGGGTAGCCCAAGAGTTGGTGGTCGGTGGTGATGACTAGCTGCCTTTTTTCTAGTATTACACAGCTAAATTAAGGACGACTAGCCAGATAGTCCTCGAGTAGCTTTGCGCGAAATTCAAAACAAACCAAACCAACATTAAATGAATGTGTGACCAACTGTTTTATCATTTTCCACATTTACTTTTATATACATAGTAGTTTTTGCCACAGTGATGATACTTCAAAAGTAGAATTCCAGATCTGTTTGTCTGCTATCATTAGATCAGCAATTCAGAAGCAATAACCCGATCAAATTCAGCAGTACTAATCACGTATGGGTTATATTATTCACGTTACCACCAATAAAATATTCATGAATCAGACAAGTTCACTCGACATGGCTGTTAACTGAGTTTCGAAAGCAAGCTTGAGCGTGATTAACTTTCTAAAGGGGCATCAATTTTCTGTAACTAATCAAATTCAATCGTAGCGTCAAACTCTGACGTGCCTTATAAATTAATTTTTTAGAGATACACTTAGGAGCTTAAATCTGGTAACATAGTGCATAATATAATCTTGATAAAACAACACTTACTAATAAATAAATAATTGCTATTTTATTGCAAAATTACACAATTGACTACTTGCACTATGTCCACCGTACGGAATCGACAAGGAATGTCGGGACTGCGGATTCGTAAACTTACCACTGACTCACCGGAGGACCAAAGCGGATAGATAGACAGGTGTGTGTGTGTGTGTGTGTGTATGTATATATATATATATATATGGATGTTAAGATGAAATATGTCATCTCATATATTTTTTTTTCCAATGTTTCTATTGTACTTTAATAGATGAATAGCTAAAACAGTACATAAACAATTTAGTTATATTTTAGCTCCTCAACTTTCCAAAAGGCATATTTGTCACGAAGTCGATTACAGAGATGCCAACTATTTCAACTGACTGAGCGTAATGATTGTTAGTTTTAGTCCTTTTAGATTTGCCAAAAATAAAACAATCTGGTGAACGAGGCCTCTTTTTTTCCATCTTGTTAACGATCGCATTGGTGTTTCTATGCCGCTTAGAAAACGAGAAATACCCATCTACGCGAGCGCTGATTGGCTGACAAGCACCTATGACGTAACTATGGTTTCTCCCACGTACCCAGAATGGAGAAGCACCGCACTTAAACTATTGGTAGACGTCGGAGATACAAATATTTTTTATTATTTCAAGCACAAACATGATTATCGCAAGTAGCCATTTGGACTGTGTCTTTTATTTATTATCAAAATTTATTTGTATCTCACCATAAATTTTCTTTTCACCCCTTTCAAGCCCTGGGGGAACAATTTATCACTTTATTGTATAGGCCTATATAATATATAATAATTTGGGAGTTGCAACAAGTCGTAATATTTGTTTGTATGAGCATATAGTCGTAATGTATACACCAAAATCGTAATGATTACGCTCAAATCGTAATGGTTGGTATCCATGCGATTACAGTCAATTCTGTGTACAATTACTTAGGCACATTGTATGTTGACCTTTACCATACCCATAAAGATATACAAGGATTACACATAAGAGAGAAATGGTTCATAATACCCACAAATATAGGTATACGAACTTCATGCGTCAGATATGTATTGCTCCCTACACAAACACACGTACTCAAGCGTGATACGTCAGAACTAGATGGCTCATAATCTGTTCTTTCGTTTTTCCTTTTAATGCACACATTGATATTATTAAATCAAAAATTAGAATAATTGTTCATATAAATTTAAATCTATCCCAAGATATTTTATCTGAACACGATTTTAAATTTCGTGAATTTCATCACATTCATATAAAATATTGTAAGATGGCGCTTTAACACCTTGGTATATTAGGCACTTAAAATGATCGCAGAAAGCGTTTCTATTCTTAGGAACCATTCATAAGCTAAATAAAGGACAAGGAAAAACATAAAAGCAATTTTCTAATGGTATGACCTCTATTACTGGGAAATATGCATCTTAACTGTTCATGATGGTAAAAACTCAGGGAACTGTGAAAGTTTGGAAAATTACGTTAATAAATATCGAAGGATAGACGTAACCTTAAACCTTTCAAGAGGTAGACCTATTATTATTTACGTATTTTTCATGTACACGAACCTTTTGCTTCATCTATTTGTGCTCCTGAAAAAGACAGGACTGCTGTCGGACGTGCTAAGGTTTCATCAGATTTTCTAACTTGTATTTTAATCAGATTTCAAAAATCGCTCCCAGTATTTCAGTGATAAGTCTGAAAGCTTATACAATGTTAAAAAACAAGTTTTGATACTCGTAGTGGGCACAACACAAATAATCCTCTGCGTAGCTTTGTGCTCGAGAATAAACAAACAATCTCAAAACCATTCATACTTCACGTTGCGGTTAACTTAATTCAACACTATACTCTATTCAGTCGTTTTTTTTCTATAAACTTGGGGAGAGCTACACAAGACTTAATAATATCACTCGACATTATTATTAAACCACAAGTTATGCACGTGCATCTCTTAAAAAAAAACTTTTTTTCCGATAGTGACTTTGTTCAAATGCGTCAAACTTATAGTCATCAAATAAATATTTACACGAGGCATTAGTGTTACTTGTCACGCACGTCAATATGATATATCCAATAATCGTACCTTACTTTCAATTACAGGGCATGACACGTGCGCATGCATACCTTTCAGAATTCTATGCATTTGAATGCTAATTGTGATGACGAAATAGTTTGGGAGAAATCAGATTCAACCTCCCAAGTTTCCCTACAGCGAGACAAGAATAAGCAAGCGTATATATAGTGAGGTATTCCATCCCTATCCTTACAGCAGTAAAAGAAAGAAGCTCTGTTCGCTTTCTTAAACGTTATATCCCTGCTTATTCAACAATATCATCGACATTTAAAAGAACTACCATATCTAACTTGTTTATGGACATTCATACAGCGAATTATTACAACAGTTTCCTTTATGCCTTTATTGTTGCTCTTTTGTTAGTTTCTACGTGTGTGTTTCATTTCATCAGAATACCCATGATTCGTACAACCACTACATTCTTCACCTAACGAATAAGTTGAACGTAAGTATTTCAAAACACCTGTAGGTTTGCCTCAGGTGAGCAGGCATGCTACATTTCTTAGCAAACCCTATATACAGGAACTACATCAAACTCTCAGACTATCAACTTCCTCATGAATTGTTCGCCATCGGTGGTCCCCGATGCCTCAACAGCAAGACTAATGGTTTATAATGCTAAATATCAGGTTTCGATACCTGCGTTAAACACAAGGCAAATAAACTATTGTGTAGCTTTCTGCTTAACAAGGGCCTGGCATGACCTGATTGTTAGGGCGTTCGACTCACAATCTTTAGAGTTGAAGGTTCGAATAGTTGCCACACCAAATATGCTCACCCTTTCAGCCGTGAAAGCGTTATAATATGCGGACAATCCCATTATTAGTTGGTAAAAAGTAGCCAAGGAACTGGAGGTAGACGGTGTTGACTAGCTACCTTCCCTCTAGTATATCACTGCTAAATTAGGGGCGGCTAGTGTAGCTTTGCACGAAATTCAATACAAACTGTTTAACACACTGAATAATTTTATACTTTTATTTGTACACCATTAAGCTTGCGTAAATGTTTAAATACAAATACAAGATTAAACTACTCGTTTTATATGTAATGTACATAAAAACAGTAATTGGTGGGATTAACGGCCTAATTGTTTTCTGTGTATCTTGTATTAGGTTGTTCGATAAATAATGGCGGATTTTAAATTTATCTTTTATGAGAAATGAAAAAAATTCAAAAGCAACTTTACTAATCAAAATAGGAACCTAGTCAGCCTACACATTGTTGCCAACAAGAAACAATATTATTTATATCATGACAATAAAACTCTAAAGTTCTAGAACTGAAAAAAACTCTTTAAAGAATTCTCTGCTGCTGCTCTGTTGTTGAAGTTTTTGTCCTGTAAAAAGTTCTTCAAATGCTTGAAAACGTGTTAGTCGGTTGGCGACAGGTCTGGGGAGTAAGGAGAATGAGGCAATGTTTCATAGCCCAATTGGTTGAGCTTCTTGAGCAGCATTTGAACAAGGCGTGCCCGAGTATTATCATGATACAAGATTGGTGCTCTTTGATTGACTAGTGCTGGCATTACTCACGAAATTTTCTATCCATTTCTTCCAATTCTTGACACTAAACTTCCACAGTGATATTCTGTCCCTGGCTGAGCAAGCTGTAGTGGATAATACCGACCATAGACCAACATACAGTACCCATAACCTTCTGTTGGTGCAACTTTGGATTTGGAAAGTGTTTTCGAGCTTTGTCACGGTTGATCCACTGCGCATATTGCTTTCTGTTGTTACAAAGGATCCACTTTTCATCACAGGTGACAATTCGATCAAGAAATGAGTCATTTCTCTTGCACAAAATCAGCACAGAACACAGTTCAAAGTGGCCACTTTTCTAATTTTCGCTGAGCTCGTGTGGAACCCACTTGTCAAACCTTTTCGATTTTACAATTTCTTCGAGATGGTCAAAAATTGTGGAAATGCCAACACTCAATTTTTGTACTATTTCTCGAACAGCTTGGCGCAGGTTTCTTTCCACTAATGCTCTCAGTTTCCAACAGTAGAAGGACGTTCTCTGCTCGTCTTATTTTCAAGACTCACATCTTTGTTGTGAAACGTTTGGAACCAACTCTGTACTGTACGTTAGGAGAGGATTCCTTCACCCCATGCTTGGGTGATATTGTGAGCTGTTTGCGATGCATTATTACAAACTTTGAATTCATGCAAATACATTATGCGCAACTTTTTTCCCATCATTAATTGTAAAGGTTTGAAACATTGAAAATAAAGCTTTAGAAAAGACTAAAATCACTAATGAATAAAATAAAGCTTTAGTTTCTTACCCCTATAAATGACTAAAATTTTAATATAAAAACCGCCATTATTTTTCGAACAACCTGATAGTTCATTAGACCATATGTAACTAAAATATTAATGAACCCACAAGAAGTTTGATATAGATATATACTTTAGAAAAGCTCTTCAAAAGCCAATGGAATCCACATGGACCCACTCTATAATATTAGAGTCATGGCTAAAATTCAGAAATTTTCTACTTCCGATGACATGAAAGCGGAATTATTTAAAATCTTTGTGTCACTTCTTTGATCAATAAATAAATAGGACATGGAACCGTGGAATGAAAACACCGAACGTTTTCTTAACATATTTAAATGTGGCTAATTTCAAAAAGCCAACAACAGAGTTATTAAAGATTTATAGCACACACACTCAAACTATATTACCACAAAACTTATTGTATGGGTTTTATACTACACACAATGTCTATACATATAGGTATACTAATACTAGGTCAATGAATCAGATACTTTGTAATAAAATCATTCCGTTCGGTTAGAAAAGCCATGCACGTGATACTCGTTACCTCTTCAAGTTACCCACTGAACAGTTGTATATGTTATTTGACCAATTATCACTAACCTAACAGAAACTTATAAATAATATATGTCAAGCCGAGCGAAGCGGTAATTTCTTAAACGTTCAAACAATGACCAAGTGTTATTAACCAAACCAAGATGTAATCACGATTTAAAACCGAACCAAACAAATACATCACGAAAGATAAGTTTGGTGAAGCGTATCTTTCTATTCTCCTCACCAGATCTGACACATTGACTGAATTCATTACCTACCATCTTAAAATCGTATACAAGTACTTCGAAACGTGAGTGTATTTTCTTCAAGTGAGGAGACATGCCACGTTTTTTACCAAGTCATAAACAATACAACCAGGAACTCATTATACACTTGTCATTCAGAACTATTTCTTACTTCCCTGTATCGATATAATCCATAAGGTTAATCACTTTAACTACTTTTGTCACGCATATGACTTTTAACGACAATGTGTCTTAAATCATCACGGCATGCTGATTGGTTCTGATCCATATGTTCACGTATTCACTAGTCAGCAAGGTGCAACTTGAACCCTGCGCTAAGACTCACTAATACGATAAATTATAAAAGTTACTAAGGTATCTTCTACGTATATTTTCGGGTTCAAAGATTTTAATTCTGAGCTAAAGAGTATTAAAAGACCCAGAAGTTTAGTCAGTGGTGAAACTTGGTTTTACTATCTCTTTGTATTAAACGAAAAATAAAATAACCGCTTGAATGCACTATATGATGAATAGTGATGTAATGTCTATTTGTACTAAACGAAGAACAATGAAATAGCGGCTGAATCTGGTAAAGCTGGAAACCCATTAAAAATAAATGATATTAAACTATACATACAATGTGGTTAAGTAAAACTAGAAATTTGCTATTTTAAGAAAACAACTTGAGCTCATTACCAGTAATGGACAAACTTGCACATGTAACAAGCACCTAGAAATGGATGAATCTGCACATGGAATATGTACCTCATAATGGGCAAACCTGCACACAGAACATGTATCTAGTAACAGGTAAATCTATGCGTTGAAAATGTACCTAATAATGGACAAACATACACAGAAAACGAGTATCTAGTAATGGACAAACCTGCATATTGAATATGTACTTAGCAATAAGAATGTGCTATCTTTCTCCTGTTCCTATAACCCTAAATGCACTGGGTGTCGTTCTTAATGGCGAATGGTGTAATATTTCTAAAGCAATCTTATAAAACTTCACACTTCATTGCAAACAGGAAGGTTATGACAGTCAAACCTCATTATTACTACAAAAATACAAGCTTATGGAAGTTAAACCTCATTATTACAGCTACAAAAGTACAAGTTTATGGAAGTCAAACTTCATTATTACAGCTAGAAAAGTACAAGCTTATGGAAGTCAAACCTCATTATTACAGATAGAAAAGTACAAGTTTCTGGAAGTCAAACCTCATTATTACAGATACAAAAGTACAAGTTTATGGAAGTCAAACCTCATTATTACAGATACAAAAGTACAAGTTTATGGAAGTCAAACCTCATTATTACAGATACAAAAGTACAAGTTTATGGAAGTCAAACCTCATTCTTACAGCTAGAAAAGTACAAGTTTATGGAAGTCAAACCTCATTACTACAGCTACAAAAGTACAAGTTTATGGAAGTCAAACCTCATTATTACAGCTAGAAAAGTACAAGTTTATGGAAGTCAAACCTCATTACTACAGCTACAAAAGTACAAGTTTATGGAAGTCAAACCTCATTACTACAGCTACAAAAGTACAAGTTTATGGAAGTCAAACCTCATTATTACAGCTACAAAAGTATAAGCACATGGAAGTCAAACCTCATTATTACAGCTACAAAAGTATAAGCACATGGAAGTCAAACCTCATTATTACAGATACAAATGTACAAGTTTCTGGAAGTCAAACCTCATTATTACAGATACAAAAGTACAAGTTTCTGAAAGTCAAACCTCATTACTACAGCTACAAAAGTACAAGTTTATGGAAGTCAAACCTCATTATTATAATTACATAAGTACAAGCTTATTGATCAAATTATTAACTCTTTCAACGCGCCCATCCTCCAGCAATTAACCTTTAAGTTCAAAGACCCTCAAAAGGCCGCATAAAATAGCACGATATCACCTAAATATATTCCTTACAATATTTCAGATCGATATTTTCCTTAAACTAGCGCTCGTTCTTTTAAAAGTGTATTTTTGTATGTCTTAATGCATTTAACGTGCTAAATCAGTACTTAATATCAAAACTGAAATAACTTCTTAGTAATTAGCATGATCAAATAGCCATATGGAATACAGTTATGCTGAGTAGACCTTAGGTATCAATGGATTAACTTAAAATTACTACTCAAGAATATATTTGTTTGTATCTGATGGGTATAACTTGTCGCCTCAATGAGGGGTTTAATACGTTTGTTTGCACGACAGGCAATCATTAAATCTTTTTGTGGACATCCGTTTCCTTTGCTTTGTCATTTAGATTATTTTAACTTCATTCAGTTCACTATTTCTTGACCTCGAGTTCTTCCGAAACGTTGTTTAGATCTGAAATGCAATGTGATTTTTTATTCTAATGCGACGAGTCTCATGACTGTTGGGTGAACTGAACTTCACAGTCTCTTTTCTCACTTTTCATACGTCAAATCATACGACTTCATTGTATACAAAATTGATTGATTGATTTAGTGTTTTATGGCACAAAGCAGCGAGGATATCTGCGCCAGACATTCGGTAAAAATGTAAATAAAAAAAAAAAAAAAAAAAAAATGTAGTAATAGACATAAATGGAAATGAAGGTAAAACAAAAAAGTATAAAACCAATGTTGACACCTAGTCTACAATGTTAAGATAGAAGGCAGAGTATAAGAAGTTGTAAGGTATTTACTCTAGCAAAAAAGGTAATGATCATAATCCGCCAGGAAGACTAACAGGTAAGTTCAAGAACCACCGTCAATCACATGATGTTGGTCTTTCCAGTCCTGGTTCCGGGTTACGAGTCAATATGGCCAGTACTAAAAAGTAAAGTTGTAAAAGTGTGAAATGATATGCAGCAAAAGTATAATAACAACTCGCCAGGACGACTAACGAGTAGTTCAAACAGTAGCGTTAGTCACCTGAAGTTGGCCTTTTCAGTCCTGGTGTCGAGTTATTTAATGTTCTGGTCATTGTCCAATGTCAAATTGAATGAGAGAGATTAAAACTGTAAAAAAGGAACCACAATTAAAAAGGTGTAATGAATAAATATCCAACACTTAAATGAGATTAAAAAGATTAATGGCCATTAAAAAATTAAAAACATTATCAAGGTGGACAGAGTCACCATCACCAATAACTCTGTCTAATGTTACAGACTGACCCTGGGAAAAAATATGTTTAAAATATTGCCGTCGTTGAGAACTGTAACGATGGCAAGAAAGTAAAACGTGGCTGATAGTGATTTGAGTGTTACACAAACTACACATTGGTGCATCAGTTCCAGATAAAAGAAAATGATGAGTTAAAAAACTGTGACCAATGCGTA
This sequence comes from Tachypleus tridentatus, assembly GCF_004210375.1. NCBI lineage: Eukaryota > Metazoa > Arthropoda > Merostomata > Xiphosura > Limulidae > Tachypleus > Tachypleus tridentatus. The sequence continues at coordinate 105,871,331 of NC_134832.1, forward strand.
GCCTAGTGAGAACAACTTCCTCCTTCCGAACTTTACGGAAGCTAGATGGCCAAAGTCCAATTTTGGGTTTGATTTGAAAAAGTTTGTTGTCGCGTTGCTCACTCCAAGTGGACTGCCAGCTGGCACGGAGCCGAGCCTTGAAGACAACACCATAGTCCATGTACGGAATAGGCATAGGAGTGATGGTGCTGAAGCAGACATATTTAGCTGCCATGTCTGCAAGCTCGTTCCCGCAAATACCAACATGGCCTGGTATCCAGAAAAACTGGATTGAAGTAGCTGCTAATGAGAAATGGGCCAGTCGGTTTCGAATATCAGCGAGAATAGGATGTGAGCTAACGTGTAGCGATTCCAAGGCAAGTATAGAACTAAGCGAATCAGTATAAATAGTGCAGTTGGAGTACTGCTCAGCTGCAATATGATCCAGGGCAAGAGATATGGCATACAGTTCAGCAGTGAACACAGAAGCTGTAGAAGGGATTCTGCGCGCAACTACTGACCCATAGCAAACCATAGCAGAGCCCATTGAATTACCTGATTTGGAACCATCTGTATAAATGGGAACTGAATGATTGTTTGAAAGATATTCATTGAATAAAAGACGGTACTTCCAATCTGGAGTATCTGCCTTTTTTAGGTGACTGAAAGAAAGGTCACATTTGGGGGCTGTTATAAGCCATGGTGGGATGGGCCGACCTGTGGAATCTGCAATGTTATCCAAGGACAGACCCAATTAATCCAATTGCGCCCGGATGCGAAGGCCAAACGGAGCAATGACAGATCGTCTGTTCTGAAAAAGTACTGCCCACCGAGGAAGGAAAACACATTTCCAGGTGGGATGCTTTGGTAAGGAATGAAGTTTCGAAGTATATTGTAAAGATAGTTGCAAATGGCGAAGGTGTAAAGAAAGTTCATGAGATTCAATGTATATACTTTGAACTGGAGAGGTACGGAAAGCCCCAGTGCAGAGTCGAAGTCCTTGGTGATGAATGGGGTCCAGCATCTTTAAGGCCGAGGGTCTGGCAGAGCCATAGACCATTGATCCATAGTCGAGTTTTGATCGAATAAGAGCACGATATACCTTTAACATAGAACATCGATCTGCTCCACAACTGGTAGTAGAGAGGACACGGAGAATGGTCAGTGCTTTTGTACATTTGACCCATAGCTGCTTTAAGTATCGTATAAAGGTCAGCTTACGGTCAAAGATAAGTCCCAAGAACTTGGTCTCAGGGACCACTGGCTGCGAAGCTTCACCGATATGAAGTTCATGATCAGGGTGAAGACTCCGTTGGCGGCAAAAAGTGCATGCAAACGGTTTTAGAGAGAGAGAAATTAAAGCTGTTCGCCATAGTCCACTTCAGTACACGATTGAGGGCAGTTTGTGGTTGCCGCTCAATATATCTCATGTTCGACGACTGATATGAGATGTGAAAGTCGTCGACATACAGCCCATTCGCCATAGTGACCGGGAGTTGTACAGTGATGGCATTTATCTTTATACTGAAATGTGTGACACTCAAAACACAGCCTTGAGGGACTCCAAGTTCCTGTACAAAAGAACGGGAAAGTGTCGAACTCACACGAACTTGGAATCTCCTGTCCATTAAAAAAATTTTAATAAAGATGGGTAGATGGCCACGTAACCCATATGTATGGAGGTCTCGCAAAACGCCATACCTCCATGTTGTGTCGTAAGCCTTCTCTATGTCAAAGAATATTGATAAAAGATGTTGGCGGTTGAGAAAGGCTTCTCTGATGGATGTTTCAAGACGAATTAGGTGGTCTGTGGTGGAGTGCTGTCGACGGAACCCACACTGGGTGGGCGAGAGGAGGTTGTTTGATTCAAGGAAACCAAACAAGACGAGCATTAACCATCCTTTCTAATGTCTTACAGAGACAGCTCGTCAAAGCAATTGGACGGTAGTTTGAAGGAATCTTGGGATCTTTCCCTGGCTTAGAGAAAGGTAAAATAATAGCTGGCGCCTGGCATCAGGAAAAACATTCTCCTGCCAGATCCGGATGAAAACAATCAGGAGGACATCAAGAGAGCAGGAGATAGATGGTGCAGCATGTCATAATGAATATCATCAGGTCCAACAGACGTACTGGCAGACCGATGAAGGGCCATTTTTTGTTCCACCAGGGTAAAGGGACAATTATAGTCAAAGAAACAGTCAGTTCGAAAGGAAAGAGGTGATCGCTCTGCCCGAGTCTTGATGGCCAGGAAGGTGGATGAACAAGCAGAAGTGCTAGATACCCGGCAAAAGCTTTCACCTGGAGTGTTAGCGATGTTCCGAACATCAATCACCTCCTGACCATCAGAGAGTAAGATCGAGAGGGGGGACAGAATTGTAGTGCTCATTAACCTTTCGAATCCTGTCCCATATCATCTTGGAACTGGTGGTAGAAGATATGCTGGTTGTGAACTTCATCCAAGATTCCTTCTGGCTTTGACGTCTTACCCACCTAGCATGTGAACGGGCCCGTTGGAAAGCAACCCGGTTTGAAAGTGTGGGATATCTACGAAAAGTATCCCAGACCCGCTTTTGAGCCTTCCGTGCTGAGTGGCAAGCAGGATTCCACCACGGCCGAGAATATCGTGGAAAACATGTCGAGGTTTTAGGAATACACTGAGCAGCTGCATGTGTAATACAGTCAGTTACCACTGCTACACAGTCGTCTATTGATGGCTGATTTACGATGGCAGGATCAAGTTCTGCGAGAGCAGTGAAAGTGGACCAGTCTGCCTGATCCAGCTTCCACCGGGGCACGCGGGTAGGGTGGCATCAACCACGGCCAGTCTCTCTCAAAAGGATTGGAAAATGATCACTGCCTAGTGGATTACTGTCAACCCTCCATGAAAAATGGGAGAATAATGAAGGGGAGCAAACTGAGAGATCAATAGCGGTAAAGGACTGACTAGGTGCATGAAAGTAAGTGGAAGAACCAGTATTGAAAAGAGAAAGATTGTGATCAGAGAGCATCCGCTCTACAGATCGGCCCCTCCCATCAATAATAGCACTTCCCCAGAGGGGATGATGTCCATTAAAATCCCCCTAGGATTAGAAATGGAGATGGCAACTGTTCAACGAGAGCATCAAGATTTGATTGATCATATGTCTCTCCAGGGGACAGGTACAGAGAACAAACAGTGATGGTATGACCCAAGGAAACACGGATGGCTACAGCCTCCAAGGGTGTGTTGAGTGACAAAGACAGGGTGGGCACATGTTCATCAACCAACAGTGCCACCCCTCCATGTACTCGACCATCACACAACCTGTCATTTCTGTACAGAGAAAACTGCCGAATGGAGACAGTATCAGCAGTTTTGAGAAATGTTTCTTGCAAAGAAAGACAAACAGGATGGTAGGAAACAATCAGCGTTTTGATATCATCCAGATTAGAACGTAAGCCTCGACAGTTCCATTGTATCAAGGTGGCCATTATTAAGAACGGGTAGGTGAAGTGGCTGGAGAACCCTTCGGTTTACGACCACGTCTTTTTTTCTTTACTGTCTTTAGTCGGAGGAGGTCTATCAACCTCCATGGATCCTGCTCTGGGTCGGGTGGGCAGGTTTTTGTTATTGGAAGGGGAATCCAGTGACCGAGGACGCAAACGAATAATTGTTGCGTCTCTTGTGGTGGGAGAAAAAGATGTATCAGAAGAAATGCCTGTATTTGAAACTGAAGGACGTGGATCTTGAGGTTTGTTGGAAGGTATGGGAGGAACAGAGATGGGTGTGGAAGTCGATTCATCAACCTTTTTAACCACGGAGGTCAAAAGGCTTTTCATTTGTTTTGAAAACGATTCTCTTGGAGGCACAGAGAGATCTGTCTGCACTCCCACTGTAGTGGTGGAATGAAGTGCAGCAGCATATGTCCAAGATAGAGTTGTGGACAGCAATTTCCGAGCCTCTGACTCGGGAACGTTCTTCAAATCCCTTTCAACAATAACTCCTCGTGAAGAATTCAAGGTAGCATGGGGTGTAACCTCAATAGGTATATCCCCAATTGCCTTTGAATTCAAGAGGAGTTCACTTTGTTGGGATGTGAATGTTTCAACCAATATGTCACCAGATCGAAGTTTCTTTACTGACTTTGGAGAGCCAGCAAGTCCCTCTAGTCCCTTTTGAATAAAAAAAGGGGACATTTGCCCTGAAGGTTTTTTCCGAAAGAGAATGTATTATAAGAAAATGAGGTACGTGTGTTACTGATGTTGAAGATTGCTGTTCTGAGTATTCAAGACGTGGTCGCTTACCCATTGACAGTTTTTTTACAATTTTATTTAAATTTTTTGGAGGATCCATAGGAAAAAGAAAATATTTCGGTACCCACTGACCCCACCCACCATGGAGCCCTACAAGAGGACGCACTACAAAGTCAGGCAAGGACAATGCAGCAATGTCAGGGTTTCGTGAGCACTATACCCAAACACCAGCATCAGGCACAATGTCCACAACACCCGTTGAGAACTTCCAACACTGGTACTTGGTTGACTCTAGCCCAAGTGGACCAGCCGATTGACCCAAGGGGGGCCACCCAAAGGCCGCCCGTCTACAGGAATTCGAGACCAAAGTGGTGTGTTAGGGTTGGACCCCTCAACCACCAGGATCCTCTCCTCCCCTTCACGGGTCGCCACGCTCGGCAAACACGTGGGTGGATGTTTAGATCCCAGAGAAGGTAACCAGACAGAACAGAACCTTTCCTGGGAGGTCCCCTCACCACGTACAGGAATCCACACCGAAGGGTTGTATACAAAAAGGGTTTTATTTTCGAAGTCGATTCCGTAAATAAACAGTTGATATATCAGTTCTATTTTTTGCATTGTCCGTGAAGGAAAAAATAGCTATTACTTTTTATATATATTATGTAATCATATCAGTTTCATTTACATACTGAAAAGTATTCCAATACGCCAGCGGTAATGTTAAGCGGTTATAACGCTATAATTCTGAAATAACTCCCAAATACGCACATAACATAGAGAGGCCATTGTGTAGCTCTACGCGAAAACAAACAAACAAAAAAACAGTAACAAAAATGTGTTACCATTCGCGGTCAGTTACTCTTATTTCATTGTTACATTTTATTAATTCTATACAACTAACATAAGAGTTACAAAATATAATACCCTATATGCGGGCGTGGTTTAATGGTTATGAGTGTGAGGTTGCACTGAGCAGCCGCTGAACATAGTACGCACTTTTAAATGTGTGGGCGTTATAAGAGTAATAGTTAATATCGTTATTCATATTTAAACAGGAAAAGCCCTTACAGTAATGAGTACCACTGATTGGCTACCTTCTCTCTGGTGAATAGTTCAAAATTAGTGACGGGTACACATGAGGCATAAGGATTTCTGGTCTGGTTGTTTTATTTGAGTTAAAAAAAAAGCACAAAATGGTTTTGGTTTGTTTTGAATTTCCATCAAAGCTGCATAATTTGACAGTGAAATAATAGAGGGAAAGCAGTTAGTCATCACCACCCACCGCCAACTCTTGGGTTACAATTTTTACTAACGAAGAGTGGAATTGATCGGAACATAATTAAACCTCCACCACTGACAGGAAGTGCACGTTTCGTGGGACGGGGAAATCAAACCCGCGATCCTCAGATTGCTAGTCGAGTACCCTAACCGTCGACCCACACCGAATGTATTCATTTTGTTAGTAATGTAATACGAAATCGCGGTTTGATTTTTAAAAAATTAAGTGTTATCGTTTGTTGTTCTCTTCCGTATATTGTGTCTCTTAGACTACAGTCAGCGAAGTATGCATGAGAAAAAACGTCCAAGTAGAAACGATTTCTGCCATACACACACGTATTAATAATCTGAAGCGGTATGGATGATAGATTCAATTCTATAAGTGTTGCAGGTTTTCTACACACTTGGTTAATTAAACAAATATGTTTACGACATATTCAGTGTTATGCAAGTAGGTAAATATCAGTTAAGTGTCACAGATACATTTCGCTTTACGCACCACTTAGTTGAACACTGGAAAAAAAAAAAATTAATGGATTTTAATCTAGCCACTTTAAACAATTCTATCAATGTTTATAAGAAAAAATACGTCAAAATCAAACTTTACAACAATTTGTCTACGGACAAAAGATTTTCAGCTGTTCAGCTTGTAAAAAGTTATCAAACAGACCTGGATTTAAGGTTGAATACATCGAACTGAAAGTAATAACCTGAAAATTCTGCAATATGCCAGGCGTGGTACTAAAAATATTAGTCCCGGCATGGCCAGGTGGGTTAAGGCGTTCAACTCGCGAGGGTTACGGGTTCGAATCCCCGTCGCACCAAACATGCTCACTCTTTCAGCCGTGGAGGTGTTATAATGTTACAGTCAATCCCACTATTCATTGGTAAAAGAGTAGCCCAAGAGTTGGCAGTGGGTGGTGAAAACTAGCTGCCTTCCCTCTAGTCTTATACTACTAAATTAGGGACGGCTAGCGCAGATAGCCCTTGAGTAGCTTTGCGCGAAATTCAAAAAACAAACAAAACAAAATATTTATGAGCTATATACAACCACCGGAAGAATAGACGTGATGACACAATTTCTGAAAGAATGGGTAAAAATGAGAAGAAAATATATACTTTATTAAAACAACAAAGTGACGGAACACTTACCTTTGAAACAACTTTAAAATGTTCTTTCATCCTAAATATAACCACAACTATTTTAATTTATTTATAATTATTTATAATTTTTTATATATATTTATATTATATTATATATATTTATTTATATCATATATATTTATTTATAATTATATTATAATTTATACTTGAAGAGCACGCTCGCTATGGTAAAACTGAGACAAAACTTTTAAGTATTATATTTAAAACTTGCGTTAAAACAAAGTATTTAGAAATTGGTTTAAGGAATTATTAACTTTTATTCCTGAACGTGTGAAGCGTCAGTATGGTCACACGTTTCGTACTGACCCCAGTAACACAGATGTGTCTGCGGACTCCTACTGCTAAAAACCAGGTTTCGATACCTGTGGTGGAAAGAGCACAGATAACCCATTGTGTAGCTTTGTGCTTAATTCCAAACAAACAAATTCTTTAATTATTTGTCAAACTAAAAACGATGTTAATTTGAGAATGAATGATCCTGTTGCATGAAAGCAATTAAGTTTTCACCGAGAGAACCGATCATCAGTATTATCGTAAACAGTGTATATTACAAATACAAGGTATTAAATTATTATACAAAGAGTTGTGCAGCTTTTTGCTTAATTTCAAAACCATAAAAAAAAACGTTCGTGGTACACGTGTCTACCAATGGACCGCAGTTAGTACAATGGAATTCTAGTTGTCATTGTAGCAAAGATTTAAGGCACTTATCTCTGAAGCACAAGTACACGGTTGTGTCAACATAATTACCGAACGTGTGGTGATGAACAACGTCTGTAAGTTGTTAAAATAGTAAGAGGAAGTAAAATGATTTAAGATGCTAGCAGCCATATAATATTTTCAGGATTTTTTTTCAGTTAATTATTGTCATATTATTCCTGTCTATTCTTTTTCCTTTTATGTGCTCCACGTTCGTTTAACTATGCACGTTTTATCATTAAGTTTTGCATGCTGTTATAGGACAATTTGTGAACAAGGGTGACAGACATAGGCAGGGATGAATTTAAAAGTGTTTGACCTTTTCAATTTTTGCACGATGTTAAAATATACTTGAATGAAGGTGGTGAATTACGTCTAACAGTTCAACACGGTAATCGTGCCAATTTCTGTATATTTTATCCTTAAACAGCGGGATTGCTGTAGGTAGCATAATCAACTGATTATGGCCACCGTTTAAAAGTTAAAGAGATTGAAGCTAGTTTGGTCATCACCTTCTTGACAATTTTCACGACCATGTCAAATATCTGTTGTTTATGTACACTTACAATAAGCGACTCAAAAGGGGGTAAGATGGTTTACTTATAGAACATGATTATAATCAAGATAATATCAAAATTATCTCGTCGTCGCCTGGCAAACTGTGTAGCGCCTTCTATTAACATCTTGTTCATGTTGTTTACACATTTAGTCAATACGCCTGATCAGATGCAAAGCTTTTTAAAGGATGGGAACTTTCAATTTATCACTGTTTGAGGATTACATCAATGAAAAAAACAACTCACTTCAGAAATGATTCTTGCATTAAAACCTAAACTGAACACAAACTTTAAATCACGATTTAATTATTCTATTTTTCTTCTTCTACTGTACTTTTGCTAAACTTTATGACAAATATTTAAACATTTACTTAAACTCACGTTTCTAGGCTTTCACCCTTGATTTTGTCACTGCTTCAGCTCCGATTTCTTCATTGTATTATTATATCTAAACTCCTTCCAGGTTTCTACTATTTCAGAGGCCAGTTCTCACACAGGTCACATTTAGTTCACGTCTACGAGCAAGCCAGCGCTGGTTGTAGCTAAGATGAATCATCTAAGACTCAGGTCTTTCTCCTATGTTCTGCCCTTTACGTACTTTTTTCTACGTTCTCTTTCTACACTGAGTCGCCTGTAGCTTTAATAACTTAGAAAAATATTGAAATGAACTATCTAGGTTCTACCTAACTTCATTACTACCAATATTTTGAAAATTCACTACTTATGATAAACGCTCTAATACTGTACCCTAAAGTGATTCCTCCGAATCCTCAGATCAGTTAAGTTACATCAGGTCGTCTACTCTACCAGCCAGAGTCCTTAATTAAATAAATTACGCCGTCATTACTTCCCGCTTGTCTTAACTATAAGCCCACTCAAGATTTGCTTGAAAACTCCTTGATCACTTCTCCACTATATTTCTTGTATTTCCAGTTAGATATACCTCCGTGTTAACGTCCTACCGTGTGCAGAAAGAGATCCGTCACTAACCACTCTTGTTTTTATTTGAATACGTGCCACAAAAACACTAATTTCACATCAGAACATCGTTCAGGTAACAACGCAGCAGTTGGTAACAACCAAGCTTATGAAAAAGTCGGCAAGAAAGTACATCGGTAACAAGCAAAATGGGGGAAAATTACATAAAATGACACCCCCCCAAAAAAAACCGTAAAATCGCGTGTTTATATGAAACTTATGATTTTTACATTATTATTACTATTAGTAGTGCCATTTATTACTATGTAACACCGTTTAACACGACCAGTATTGAAAACTAATGAAAAATATTGCAAAAATCAGCCTGAACCAAAACTGAACCTACATACACGTTCAGAAAGAAAAGGATAAAAAACAATATAAAGTTTTATAACAAAAACGGTACTACGGTTTCCTGCATACGAGGCCCTTTAAAGGAACTTCCCACAATTTCTCCGTCGTACCAAACATGCTCGCCCTTTCAGCCGTAGAGGCGTTATTATGTTACGATCAATCCCACTATTCGTTAGTAAAACGGCAACCCAAGAGTTAGCGGTGAGTGGTGATGACTAGCTGTCTTCCCTCTAGCCTTACACTACTGAATTAGGGACGGCTAGCGCAGATAGTCCTCGTATAGCTTTGCGCGAAATTCAAAAACAAACAAACATACAATTTCAAAATCATCGTGCATGAGTATTTCTTCTACACTGATATGCGTATTCACTATGTCAGACACGTGTCCAAACAACACAGTGTTTACTAAACCAAATAATTAGTTAGAATATTCTCAACATCATTTTAGTACTTCACATCTTTCGTAGGCTAAACGTATAACATATAACACGCAGTGAAATATTATTCAAAGACATCCTGTCACCTGTTTTAGCTCCATACGCTTCTCAAACGGGTCTCAAAACCAACTAGTTAAATAAAAACTTTGCTGTCATCTGTTTTAGCTACATATCTGAAACAAGCTTCAAAACTGACATGAACTATGCTGAAAAGAACATACAAGCAAAAATTCATTCCATCTAAATTTTTATTGACAAATAAACAGGACCTCAAACACTGTTAACTAGGATTGTTTTCTTTTGACTGCTGATTTTAATAGCAATATCCAGAAACCCTCCATTTTTCTTTACAGCTACATCATATGTTTATTACTTTGTTCATTCCTAATTTACTACGATTGTACTTCATGTATTAAACGACTTCGATTTCTTTATCGTACCCTGTTGTTCCAATTAATAAATGCGTTAAAAAGCAACCTGTAACCAATAGCTAAGGACTGGCATGGCCTGGTGGTAAGGGCCTTTAACTCTCAGTCAGAAGGTCGCGGAAACGAACCGTCATTGGCATGCTCCCATATTTAGAGCCGGGGGCGTTATAATGTTACGGTCACTCTCACTGTTCATTAGTAAAAAACAGCCCAAACACAGTCGTGGTTGTCCGTAATGACGAGAAAACCCACTTGTAGAGAAAATTATATATTTAAAAACGGCTGGTATGGGTAGAGAAGGCACTAATAGAAGAGCGAACAACCGCCTTCAAAGATGTCGTCAGTATCCCTTTTTTTCTTTGTAAACCTGACGATGGCCGAAGAAGGTTGAAACGTTGTTCGCTTCTCTATTAGTACCTTCTCTACCCATACCAACCGTTTTTAAATATATAACGGTCGTGGTTGGTGATGACTAACTCTCTTCTCTCTAGTCCAAAACTTCAAAATTAGGGAAGGTTAGTGCAAATAGCTCTCCGCACAATTCAACAACACATAGAAACAAGCAAACCAATACTTGATGTTTCTATTGTACTATACAAATAGATAACGAGTCAAACCAATACTTGATGTTTCTATTGAACTATACAAATAGATAACGAGTCAAACCAATACTTGATGTTTCTATTGTACTATACAAATAGATAAAGAGTCAAACCAATACTTGATGTTTCTATTGAACTATACTAATAGATAACGAGTCAAACCAATACTTGATGTTTCTATTGAACTATACAAATAGATAACGAGTCAAACCAATACTTGATGTTTCTATTGAACTATACAAATAGATAACTAGTCAAATCAATACTTGATGTTTCTATTGAACTATACAAATAGATAACGAGTCAAACCAATACTTGATGTTTCTATTGAACTATACAAATAGATAACGAGTCAAACCAATACTTGATGTTTCTATTGAACTATACAAATAGATAACTAGTCAAATCAATACTTGATGTTTCTATTGAACTATACAAATAGATAACGAGTCAAACCAATACTTGATGTTTCTATTGAACTATACAAATAGATAACGAGTCAAACCAATACTTGATGTTTCTATTGAACTATACAAATAGATAACTGGTCAAACCAATACTTGATGTTTCTATTGAACTATACAAATAGATAACGAGTCAAACCAATACTTGATGTTTCTATTGAACTATACAAATAGATAACTGGTCAAACCAATACTTGATGTTTCTATTGAACTATACAAATAGATAACGAGTCAAACCAATACTTGATGTTTCTATTGAACTATACAAATAGATAACGAGTCAAACCAATACTTGATGTTTCTATTGAACTATACAAATAGATAACGAGTCAAACCAATACTTGATGTTTCTATTGAACTATACAAATAGATAACTGGTCAAACCAATACTTGATGTTTCTATTGAACTATACAAATAGATAACTGGTCAAACCAATACTTGATGTTTCTATTGAACTATACAAATAGATAACGAGTCAAACCAATACTTGATGTTTCTATTGAACTATACAAATAGATAACTGGTCAAACCAATACTTGATGTTTCTATTGAACTATACAAATAGATAACTGAGTCAAACCAATACTTGATGTTTCTATTGAACTATACAAATAGATAACGAGTCAAACCAATACTTGATGTTTCTATTGAACTATACAAATAGATAACTGGTCAAACCAATACTTGATGTTTCTATTGAACTATACAAATAGATAACGAGTCAAACCAATACTTGATGTTTCTATTGAACTATACTAATAGATAACTAGTCAAATCAATACTTGATGTTTCTATTGAACTATACAAATAGATAACGAGTCAAACCAATACTTGATGTTTCTATTGAACTATACTAATAGATAACTAGTCAAATCAATACTTGATGTTTCTATTGAACTATACAAATAGATAACGAGTCAAACCAATACTTGATGTTTCTATTGAACTATACAAATAGATAACTGATCAAACCAATACTTGATGTTTCTATTGAACTATACAAATAGATAACGAGTCAAACCAATACTTGATGTTTCTATTGAGCTATACTAATAGATAACTAGTCAAATCAATACTTGATGTTTCTATTGAACTATACTAATAGATAACTAGTCAAATCAATACTTGATGTTTCTATTGAACTATACTAATAGATAACGAGTCAAACCAATACTTGATGTTTCTATTGAGCTATACTAATAGATAACTAGTCAAATCAATACTTGATGTTTCTATTGAACTATACTAATAGATAACGAGTCAAACCAATACTTGATGTTTCTATTGAACTATACTAATAGATAACTAGTCAAATCAATACTTGATGTTTCTATTGAACTATACAAATAGATAACGAGTCAAACCAATACTTGATGTTTCTATTGAACTATACAAATAGATAACGAGTCAAACCAATACTTGATGTTTCTATTGAACTATACAAATAGATAACTGGTCAAACCAATACTTGATGTTTCTATTGAACTATACAAATAGATAACGAGTCAAACCAATACTTGATGTTTCTATTGAACTATACAAATAGATAACTGGTCAAACCAATACTTGATGTTTCTATTGAACTATACAAATAGATAACGAGTCAAACCAATACTTGATGTTTCTATTGTACTATACAAATAGATAACGAGTCAAACCAATACTTGATGTTTCTATTGAACTATACAAATAGATAACGAGTCAAACCAATACTTGATGTTTCTATTGAGCTATACTAATAGATAACTAGTCAAATCAATACTTGATGTTTCTATTGAACTATACTAATAGATAACGAGTCAAACCAATACTTGATGTTTCTATTGAACTATACTAATAGATAACTAGTCAAATCAATACTTGATGTTTCTATTGAACTATACAAATAGATAACGAGTCAAACCAATACTTGATGTTTCTATTGAACTATACAAATAGATAACTGGTCAAACCAATACTTGATGTTTCTATTGAACTATACAAATAGATAACGAGTCAAACCAATACTTGATGTTTCTATTGAACTATACAAATAGATAACGAGTCAAACCAATACTTGATGTTTCTATTGAACTGTTCAAATAGATAACGAGTCAAACCAATACTTGATGTTTCTATTGAACTGTTCAAATAGATCATGAGTCAAACCAATACTTGATGTTTCTATTGAACTATACAAATAGATAACTGGTCAAACCAATACTTGATGTTTCTACTGAACTATACAAATAGATAACCAGTCAAACCAATACTTGATATTTCTATTAAACTATTCAAATAGATAACCAGTCAAACCAATACTTGATATTTCTATTAAACTATTCAAATAGATAACCAGTCAAACCAATACTTGATATTTCTATTAAACTATTCAAATAGATCATGAGTCAAACCAATACTTATTGCTTCTACCAAAATATACAAATCAGAGACAGCGGAATGTTGCTTTAGTAGGCTTACCATAATTACAAAATACAATTTTCTCCATTTCTCTCATTCGTATAACTCCTAAGTTAAGAAGTGGATAACTATGATCTTAAATTATTTTTCAGTATCAATTTTAACTAAAATATTATTTCCCCAAACACCTTAATGACGTTTAGGGAAAGTTATAAGGTTTCGAAATAAAACTTGCCTTAAGTTGCATTTTGAGCAAAATACCTGCCTCCAAAGCCAGATTAAGGGCTTGGGGGTCCAGGTCGAGTTTTAAGAGAGCCCTCGGAACTGAATAAGAAGAAATAAGAGCCTTTTGTTTTGCGTTTGTTAAATTGCCGAACAAATATTTATTAAAATAAAGTTAGTGAAAACCTGCAAAATATATGAAAATAGTGTTTATATGAAATATTAAATGTTCTATAAAAGGAATACGCGAAATAACTTCCTATTCAACGTATGTGTATATATATAATTAGTTTAGTATAACATAACAAGGCCCGGCATGGCCAGGTGGCTAAGGCACCTCGACTCGTACTCCGCGGGTTCGAATCAGCGTTGTACCAAAGATGCTCGCACTTTCAGCAGTGGGTGCGTTATCATGTCACGGTCAATTCCACTCTTCGTTCGTAAAAAAGTAGTCTAACAGTTAGCAATGGGCAGTAATGACGAGCTGCCTTCCCTTTAGTCTTACACTGCTAAAGGCAGATCTTCAGTTTTTAATCAAATGGAACACGGTCTCTGAAAAACAGTTAACCCAGAAATTCACACACGTCCACACAACCTCTTCCCTAAGGTGCTTTAAACGTCCTGGGGTAAAGTCTACCTCTTCCGGGTTGCAACGTAGAAAACAAAGTCGTCCCATATATTCGTACCGGTTGCATTGTCCAACAAATGGTAGAACTAATTACATCGCTCACTTACAAGTTTGAGACATCTCCGAAACTTAAGAAGAAGAAAAAAAAAAGACTTTGTGATAATCCTACGATTTATAAGTTACACGATGGCATAATGACTCCATTAAAGTATAATATGCTATGTACAAGCAGATCGAAATACGTGTATGTGTTAGAAGTAAAAATATAAGGATATTAAAATCTAGGCTTTCTTTCTACATTAATAACTTTTGTAAATTTTGTTTTGTTTATACAGAAAAGAAGAATAGCTTTCGTAGCCCATAAATACCTATTTCTATGGAAACAAATCGAACGTGCATTCATTGTTATAAGTAAGTACTTTTTGTGTTGGAAATTTTTAAAGCATTGATGTAAGGGGTGCTCAGAAATTACCAATACTCTAGGAACCAGTTCACCGTTTCATATTAGGCGATTGGATGCATTGGGGGGGGGGGTTGAATAATTTGGTTTGGTTTATTTTGAATTTCGCGCAAAGCTACACGAGGGGCATCTGCGCTAGCCGTCCCTAATTTAGCAGTGTAAGACTAGAGGGAAGCCAGCTAGTCATCACCACCTGCTGCCAACTCTTGGGCTATTCTTTTACCAATGAATAGTGGGATTGACCCTAACATTATAACGTACCCACGGCAGAAAGGACGAGCATGTTTGGTGTGATGGGAATACGAATCCGCAACCATCAGATTACGAGTCGAGGGGGGATGAATAGAGAAAGAAGTGTTTGTCATTTTATTTAAATAACTGTATACACTTTTGAGAACCCAATTTTACGTTTTATTGAATGTTAATAACGAACAAAAAGTGATGTAACGCTTACCCAAACTAACAATATATACTGATTTTTTCTTCTACTATTTTTGAAGAACTATATGATTATGCAAATATAAATTAAAGAAAACAATTGTGTGTTTAATACCAAGATTTAGTGGTACTAAGTGTCAAAATACATTTATTTATCTTTTACAGTTAGTGGCACATAACCCTTTCATAGTGTTTCCAATTGGTAATACGAATAAACAAATACTTTCGTAACATCATACTATTACAATACTGTTTGTGCAGGAAACACACTGTTGTTTCAACTATATTTTACTGTCCTGGTCCCGTTTCGAGAAACAATTAACCTAATTAATTTTTAACTTCTTATTTAGCTTATACGTTAGTTTTTTTGTTTTTTGTTTTTTTTGTAATTTCGCACAAAACTACTCGAGGGCTATCTGTGCTAGCTGTCCCTAATTTAGCAGTGTAAGACTAGAGGAAAGGCAGCTAGTCATCACCACCCACCGCCAACTCTTGGGCTACTCTTTTACCAACGAATAGTGGGATTGACCGTCACATTATAACGCCCCCACGGCTGGGAGGGCGGGCATGTTTGGCACGACTCGGGCGCGAACCCGCGACCCTCAGATTACGAAGCGCACGCCTTAACGCGCTAGGCCATGCCAGGCCCCTTATACGTTAGACTTTCATATTAAATTGTGGGTGGCTACGTATAAATGATAGTGGCTTTAATGAAGATGTAATCTGAATCTGACTAATAATAGAAGCTACTGCCCTTTTTTTTTTTTTACAGAGTTAGTCGTCATTTCTGTGTTTTTTAGTAATACATAGTTAAGCCGTTTTTTCGGTTGATTATAAAAACGTTTCACCAAGGTAAACCAGCGTTAAAACATCAGGTGTGATGGTAATATGGTATATACGTATAAAAGTGATTTCTAGAATCTGCTAAGTGTTTTTCATTGGCAAAGATATGTTTTATACTTCCTAACAGACCGAAACAAATACAAGCCCGGCATAGCCAAGCAGAAAGAGGGCTCGATTCTCGATTTGTGGGTTCGAATTCCCGTTCCACTAAGCATGCTCGTCTTTTCAGCCGTTGGAGTGTTATAATATGGTGAAATAATATGGTAAGTTGGTAAAAGAGTAGTCCAAGAGCTGACGGTGGGTGGTGATGACTAACTGCCTTCCCTCTAGTATTTCACTGCAAAATTAGGGACGACTAACACAGATAGCCCTCGAGTAGCTTTATGTAAAAAACAAAAACAAAAAATCAATTCGTTGAACACAGTGGAAAGATATAGGGACTCGTTAGGAATAACATGTGGAGGTCGAACCCTCACATTGCCCTACGGGTACATGCCACTTCTCGAAATAATAGGTCCAGCAGTTTGATAAATAAAAAAAAAAAAAAAACACACAGAGAGACGTCAGTGGCTTAAAGATTTTGTTAAGAATTAACTCCCTCACTGCAGTATTTTAGCTCGAACTTAGTTCCTAGTCGAATTCGTTTATTTTTGATTTCGTCTCGGCGTCAGACGAGTTTTATTTTGTAACCCACATATGATGGTTTTTTTTTTTTGTCTATTGTTAAGTGCAAAACCATCACGGGTATCGAAACCTGGTTTTTTGAGTTATGTTTGTTCAGATTTGTCACTGAAGTACGAATCTAGTTTTCTCCTAAAAGTTAATAAGGTTATACATGTAGAAGCTGGTAATGGCATTTTTATCAGGATCTCAATTTTTTTTCAATATTGTATTAGTTAAATACACAGAAGATAATTATTTCACTTATTTATTTTTATATTCATATTGGTTATATTAGTCAAGAAAATGGCTGGTTGTCGTTGAATTTATAAAACACAAAATCATCAGCCAGATTTTGGTTCTAAGACTTATTATGTTTTTTGTAAATGATATCAGATTAATCTCTATTTGAAATCTTCAATAACTTTCCTTTTTTACAAACGTGTCAATATTCCTGTTGTGGCTATAAGTGAAAATAACAGTATTTGTATTTATGGCAAAATTACTAAGGCAATCGTCCCTAATTTTAAAATATTAACCAAAAGGAAGACAGCCAGTCGGCAGTACCCTACTTTTCACGCTAAGGGAGTGACTATCACACTTATAACGCACTAATAGCTTAAAGTGTGGTGGATATTTTATGGTGTCGAACGAATTCGAATCTAAATTTCTAGGTATGAAATTCAGAGTTCTACCTTAGAGACGACATGCGCTAACGTTTAATAAAAAGACGACGCAATCGTTTAAAATAATATTTTTCTTCGTGCAAACTAAAATAAAAGTATAATAAACTTGTATGTTAAATAAATAATAATAATAATAAACTTAGCAAAGAGTCAGAACACGCTAGCAAGTTATTTAGATACTTAAACGAAAACAATAACGAATCTTAAGGAAAAATGTACTTGTCTTACGCTTACAGCATAAGTTATTAAATTCTTACAAGTGTTCCGAGAATATCAACTTACATCTGAGAAAGTTATTTTCAAATTACCATGAAAAATTATTTTACATTTGTATCCTTTAACTGCAAATCATTATCAGTTATAACTAATCACTGTCAACGAGTGTTATACACGGTTGATCTATTTTGAACAAATTTCCCAACAGCACACTATCAAACTTGCAAATACAAGCTCATCTGTACAAATAAGTGAACATTTTACCAGGGTATAATCGTTGTATCTTAATGTGACAAAAATACAAACAAATATTGTAAGAGTTAAATAAAGGCAGTTAAGTAAAAAATGTATACATATGAATCAGAAGTTATATCACTTAAACCTAGAACGTGGTGACGAAACTTCGACTTATTGAATTGCCAGCGTCAAATAAGAACACGTTAATGGCACCACGATTAAAGACGTAAGCATAGAATGTTATAACCAAAATATACTTGAATTTTGTTCAATAGTTTGTAAAATTGCCTTAAGTATAAAGCTATACATATTCATAAGATAAATATTTTAAGCACTGAAATAGTAAAATAAATTCACCTAAAGAACCTTCCTTGTAGTTGTACTACCGAAGAGCAATACATGCAGGTGAAATAACGAAGCACACCTGACAAGTAAAATAAACATAAGGAAGTGGTGACACCTAACGGATATGGTATAAAACTAAATATGTTTCCAATGTATTACAAATTCCCGTTTGGAAAGAAAAAGTGTGTTAGAGCGTAAATTATTAAGCTACCTGTGCAGTAAGTGAAAGGTTAGTCTTATAGCCAGTAAACATATGTTTTACAAACAATGTATGGAATGACGGCTTCCGGAATAAAAACAACTTTATATTGTTTAAACTGATTTATTACAGTGAAATTAGTTATTTATTCTGCCACGGTATGAAACAAGAATATTTAAGGTAGAGTTGTTACGTAATTATTATTAAAGTTATAAAATACCATGTATTACAAGTTGTGTTTATATTGTATTTACTCATTAACGCGTATCGTATCAAACACGTTATGCTCTACAAAAGAAATTTATTTGTTATCAGAGAAGATAAACTCTACACCAGCAGCAAAACCGGCAAATTATTTGCAACGATTTCCATGAAATTCTAATAGTAATAAAAAACGCAACGTTGATTAATATTCAAGACGTTTTACTCAATACATCATATTCTTTGGACAATACAACGGAAAGTTTGAACACGCCGATCAACTTTTACAAAGGCAACTTTTTGTACGACCTACATAGTAATAATAGTGCACTGTAAGCAACATTTTGATGTCGACACAATTGTCGTTAGCGTAAGTACCTAAAAAAATATTACATAAGGTTTGAATACATATTTTTTGCAGTGATGCAGAAGTAAACTAGAAAAATTAGGGCACTGTTTTTGTCCCTTAACGTTTTTTTATGTTCATGCTAGTCTGTTTGATACTTTATTTCTTATTCATTTCTTGCTTCTATATTAAATTATACTTTTATTACACGTTTTTTAAAACTATCCAGGATTAACCCTAGCTCCAGAAACATCTTAGTACAGAGCAAGCATTTTTATTTTTATTTGTAAAGTAGACTAGACTGACACATAATCATCATTTTATCTGTTAAATGTGAAGCAATTTCAAGGATATGTCTAATAAGTAAGAGAAAATCCTAAAATAACTCCTGCAACTTATTATTTTAATCAGTTACTTACTGAGATTAGTTATTAAGTTTCTTTATTTATTAGTGGTGTGCCTAACTGATTTATTGTTATACGTTTATTTTAATACCAAAGCTTGTTTCAGTACAGTTTTCTTTTTTCGGATGTGACGTATATTGTTGGATGTGCATTGCTCACGCCCCGTCTGTTCTCGAAATTTGTAGAATATTCTTGAGAGTTAAAATCAACAATATTTGTTTTATGAAAACGATTGCTCGTTTTCGAACAATATTGAAATTTTTAGAACTCGCTTGATTCGTGTAAAAGCAGTTAGTAGTTAGGCCTTGGAAACTATAATTGTGATTAACGCCTATTAATCGGAAAACAACAGAATTTGATCAGGAACGTTTTCGATTTCAAACATTACAAACCATTCAATGTCATGGAATTACCTTGGGCGTTATTATTTCCACCTAAGTATATTTAGTAAAAAGTGAGCTTGTGACCAGTGTGAGACCAGCTAAGAAAATACAGCGTTAGCTTTGGCAAAGCGTGGCAAAATCGACTCAGGATTAGCTCGTCGTGAACCTGGACCATCGATAAAATATTCAACTGTAGACCAGATAGAAGACTCAGTATAGTTTCCAAGTTTGTAAAGTTCTTGTATATACATTTTTATTTGTAGTAAGTAGTCGTAATACCCTTATTAAAAATTATATTGCTTTTTTTGTTTGTATATTAAAATATGTGTTAAAAAAAAGAAAATTGTGTGTGTCAATCTTGTTGGCAAATATCAGAAAGTTAATACATATTAACATTTAATTTACTTCTAAATTCAAATTTCTGGCTCTTTGAAATTTTAATAATAAATCGTAGACTCGTCAGAAATAAACAAGAATACGTAACATACGTTGCACTTCCACATAAACCTTTTCTCGTCTGATTCAGAAGAAAAGGCTACAGCAATTAACGAAAGTTTCAACAGGGCCCTGAAGGGCAGGATGATTAAGGTGCTCGACTCGTATTGTGAAGGTAGCGGGTTAGAATCCCCATCACACCAAAACATACTCACCTGTTTAACCGTGAGGGCGTTATAATGTGACGTTCAATCTCACTGTTCATTGGTAAAAGAGTAGCCCAAGAGTTGGCGGTGGATGGTGATGACTAGCTGCCTCCCTTCTAATGTTACAGTGCTAAATTATTAATGGTAAGCAGAGATAGCCCTCGTGTAGCTTTGCGTGAAATTCAAAACAAACAAAGAAACAATTTTTAATAAAAACTTTCCTGCGAAGTTGAGATGGATTATTTTGATTTCAACCGAGTTGTGAATAAAGAATAGTTAACATGTAAAACAGTGCATCAACAATCTTTATTCAATTCACACAACACAATCGAAATGACAATTATACTAATAAAGAACAGTGAGCTCTGTCAGGTTTTATATGAGCTGGATTTTTTACAGTGGATGTCTGGGACTTAGAGACAAATTCGAACAACAAATCACTTGTTTGAAATAGTATGTTCGAAACAAGTCAAACCTATGAACAAAATGTCTTTACACCATAGGATCTCACAGTTGTATCTAAAATTCTAAATAATTCTCTTTTCTGTTAAAAGTCCACACAGCTGATTCGATATTTTAATCCAATTGACAAAACGAATTATTTCTCTCTACTCAATTTGTCACTATATAACTACGATAAATTCACTTATGTTACTCTATGGGCTAATACAATTCCATTCCGAATTTTCTGTGGTAAAGTGATACGTCTGTTGACTTGCACCGTAAGAAATATGGTTTCTATGCCGGTATTGAGCAGAGCATAAATGGCTCTTTGTGTAGCTTTCTTCTCAATAACGCGCAACAACTTTAAATAATTCTCCCCTTTTCATTGAAGTCCACGCAAATAAATGTAATTACTTTAGAACATCCGTGGATGTAATGCTGTGTTAATTTGACAAGATTATTTTCCTTATTTTTGTTAAACTACGTAACTCACTTTAAAATATCGCACGTTAGGGCGAAACTATCAATAACGCAGTCTATCTTCATTTTCACTAAATTAATGTTTTCTGACTTCAATTAATTTGCGCTCACTTGGTCGCCTATATGTATATATACGTTGAATAACCGAAGCCTAGAACTTTCTAGAAACTTCAAAACGCTATTACGTAAAATACTCACTTTAGGCAAGAAGCAAAATACAAAAGGTTCGAGTAATGTAACGTCAAATTATGATAACAGAACTTCATTCAACATACAACTCTTTCTGAGTTACATAAAGAAATTTGTCATAACTATCGCTTTTAAAATAATTACTTTTAACACTTACGAAAACTAAATAATAATTAAATATTAAATCACTAAATAGAGTAAATAATTATTATTACATTAAACAGTATTGTATATCCAACAACAACCCCCTCTTGAAGAATAATAAATTACTATATATATATCTTTATATTATATATAATGACTGTTCTCAGTTCATACACAAAGTCTACTCATACAGTCTGCAGCAATACTTGAAATTCCCTTGGTGGCTTCATTACGGAACCTATAATTCTGGACGTATAATGCCGACATCATGATCCTAGCAATGTCGATTTTACATCTCTGTACGTGGTTGACAGTCTGACTAGATAATGAATTCTGTTCCATATAGGTAGTTTTGGAATTTTAGATGTCTAGTCACACTCGTTCGATCATAGAACAGATATTTTCAATACTCAATAGTTGTTTGTTTGTTTTTTTATTTACGTACATGCCTAAAGCATCTGCTTAAATGATAAACGGTTTGTTGAACTCCCTAAAATGTTCTCTAACTTCTGGAATGTCATTTGGTGTGTTTGTTCCAATTTCGCCTTTCTTAGTCAGGGCAGCCAATGGTTTAACTTCTGTATAATTTGGATGAACTTCTTGTACTATCCTGCTAATCATAGGAATAATTTGACTTGCTGCTTGTCGTCGGAGCTGATGCAGGTTGTATGTGAGTCATTTTTTTTTACCATGGCTATCTTTTGGTTACCCACCTTGTGTCTAACAAACTCCAGCACAGAATAACCAAACTATCACTTAGATAGTCTATTGGTCAGACCCGCTACCCTCACTCATCTAAAAAGCTAAGATTCATCAGATGGTTCTCCATCTGGCTGCGACTGTCAGAATGTCATCCACATAATGTTCGTTGTTGGTGGTTTTGTGAAACATCTTTCTCATCGTACAGTTGAATGTTGCTGCTGAGTTGACTAACCCAAGTGACATCCAGTTAAATTAGAATCATCAATTTGGCGTCGCAAATGCTGTCCCTACTTTATATCCTCTCTTCATCTGAAACTGAGATAGATCTTTGAAAAAACTTGGCTTCATCTAGTTTTGCAATGTTAGCCTCTGTATTGCCCATAGGTTTGGAGACGAACTTTGCGACATTCAAAATCAAGTGTGTGTGATTATGATTATGCAGTTTTGCATACGTATATGAAACTTTACCCAATCATTCATAGACATTGCTCACTACAAAATGGAAAAAAATCATTGAGAATACAACTATAGGACAATCTTTGAACGAAAATATGAGAGTTTGTTCAGGATGTTAAGAACTCGTTATGAATTTAATGTGTTAAGCATTAGTTGACGAAATGGTGGGCCCTTCGATTTCACTAACAAAAATATAAAATATTTTCAGTTTTACATTGAAACATTCATCATGTAATGGATTTTATGGAAAGAGATGAGAGAAACAAAAAGACTTATAACAAGCTTACAGGAAAACACAACTTTATTTGTTACTTTAAAATGTCAGCTAGTAGCATTTCAGTTAGATTGAACTGAAATGTGAGTAAATGAAGTGAAATTATCTGTGGGAAGTGAAATTCATAGGCAGTATCATTGAATATAAAAAACAACATAAATTTGATGTATCCAATCTTTCAATTGATTATGTAAGATATTTTCGATCACATATATTGAAATATCTCCAAAGTAGAAAATTCTCTGAACGTATTTCTAACATCTTCAGTACAAGGCCAGTTATAGTACAAAGTGTGCATGTAATTTTGGGGGAAAGACGTAAGGTCTATGTGTTAGGTGTAGTTAATTTTCTCTGTACTAAAGAAAGTAACAAAAAAAATGTAGGGGTAAATGTTCATAATTTTCCCTGGTCAGACAAATTAGGCCACCGATTTAACAATGTTAAATTTAGTTGCTCTTGTTATTTTCAGTGCAGTAGTATACAATGGGATATATGCGCTCAGTCTGCCGCAAGAATCGAACCTAAGGTTTTAGCATTGTAAATCCGTAAGCTTACTGCTAATCCAATAGGGAACTGTTTAGTCTGCACTTGTTTTAATATATGTACTTCTCCATTTCTTTCCTACCAGATTTGGGCTCCTTTCCTGTTTCTTTTTTAAAAACCAAATGTTGATGAAAGGGATGTGGTGGTTATACGATAATTTTTGCTATCCATCACAGTTATGGCCACGTTGTCGTATTAGACTAGTCTCTCCTAAAAGTGATAAATGGATTTTGAGACGCATTACTGTATTTTTGCAAAGTTGTTTTTCCTTATCACACATTAGGGTTGTTTGGCAAGAGGTTTTACTTGGGCTGTTTCAGTTTCTTAGCCAACATGCACTTAAATTTTAAATTTTGTACTTTGAGCTAAGGATGGCGGGGTCGGACTAGAAGGAAAGGGAAAAAAACATACGAAGCAAAACAGTACCGCATACTAGCTCCCCTACAGCTGATATGTAAACTATTTTGAGGGAAATTCGTGCACTGGCAAATGTTATAGTGGTTCATGTGCAATTTTCCATAAAAGCTATGTGGATAGAACTTTCACAACTATTTTGGGCAAACTCATTTTGAAATATAAGAGCAAGATGTGGTACATACACAACATCTATATTAAAAACGAAAAGGTATGGTTGTAAATTAACTTGCTGTAACATTTAAATGTACAGTGAAAACTAAGCTTCTAAGATATCAGAGGTTGAGTTACTTTAAAATCCTGATTCTCTATAATTCTCACCCCTTGACAATTTTATTCTGTGAAGAAGTCCATTTTATGATAATTTGCAAACATGCAGGATTACTTGCTAGGTGGTTGTAATGACTCAAAGAAAATCATTCTCGAAGTTGATGAAGGAAGACTTTTTTACAGTCAGCCAACTAAGCTTGCCATAATGCAAGCATTAAAATGGTACACAGGATGCCATCAGCTAGCTTTGCAAAGTCTGATGCTATATTAACATCTTGTTTTACTATCAATAGACAGAAAGGAATGTTGGTAATCTGTCTGGTCAAATGGTGCAGGATAGCCAACCTACATCAGTAGGATGTCACTACTACCTAAAGGAGGTACAGAAGTTCCTCAATCTAAATAGCATATGTTTTAAGCTGCACTTTCTCTTGAGTCCAAAAAATGAATAATGCATACTGTATAATGGCATCTGTAATGGCATTTTCAGTGGGCATCACAAACATTTCTCCCAGCAAAGATACAACTGCTGATTTACCCACAGTTGCATTAACCAACATCCTCAAGCATCTGATGATGATAATGATGGCAAAGCAGATAAATTGCATTATAGAATGAAAATATTACATATCTTATTCTCATACTATATATACATATTTATTGTACAAACAATTCGTTAAGTTTAAAAGTTCTGATTCTAGAACACTCTAAATCAGATAGAAACTTTATGATGAATTAGTATGAAGTGTTATTTTTTACAGCTTGACTGACATAGAAACTTATTCTTAATTTTGTGGCATAGATGCATGCGGTTTTTCTTAACCTTACATTTGGATATACCTTGTGGCTATCACATGGAATAGATATATTTCTACATCCCAGTATCTTTTTCTAATTCCTCAGCTGCATTAAAAGTATGTTTGTGATGTAAAGTTTTGGTGCTTTGGAGAAGATTTATTTAAACTTTGGAAGGAGGAAACTTGTTTCTTGGTTTAAGAGTCATAACATGATGTGAAAGTCTATCAAAACGAAAACTTCAGTATAGGGTTTTGTTGCTGAATATTCATTTCTATGTTAGGAAAGTATATTTTCACCTGACTGACTTTCTCAATCATGATACCATTAAGGTCTGTCCTGATAGTAACATTCCAATTTGTGAGTTTTTTTTATGCCACATGTCCTTGGATAGGTTGTTGGTATAACTGGTGAAGAGATAGGCTAGCTACCATTAACTAAAGTATGGTATCATGATAATTAGTGATAGAAAAGATTATTTTTTTCCTTTGGCTACAGAATTACTGACATACCATTGAATTGTAATGGACCTAACAAAGGTTGGTGTTGATCTCAGTTTTATGTTTGCATTTCTCTCTTCATCTTCTCTCTGATAATGTAAAACTGACAGAATTTCTTTTTTTCCTTTCCTGAAGCTATGTTTGCCAATCTTGTGGCTACAGGTACCATGGCTGGAGCAATCAGTGAGTCATCCACTAAATTGGAGTTTGGAGGAGGTGTTCTATGAGTGTGAATGGATAATTCACTTTCTTTGCAAGATCTCTGTAAATTATGAAGAAAGAATTGGTAAAATATCATCACATTTCTCATTATAATCAAAGGCAAACTTAACTTTCATCTTAGCAGATGATTCAGGCAATACAAAAGAGCACTTGGCAGAGTGAGCAAAACATAGCATTTCATTACACAAGACAAGACTGAAAACATTTTACAAACATGATTTCTGATAAGATGAAGTTCAGACAGCAACATAAAATTGGACGGTTATAACACAGTTGATTGCAAGTACATCTTTCTAACAAAGATTATGGACAAAATGTAGGTTATGAAACTAAAAACAAATGAATTCAGTTTCTTTCTTATTACTATCTTATACAATAGGCCATATTTGATCTATGGCCATATTGATCCATTTCATTTTTAAGTTCAGTTACAATAAAATTACCACATTCCAGACTGGATATTTCTTATAACAAATAAATTCTTTCCAATAGTAATCCAACATCAATATCTGGTTGCATGAAGCAGAAATCTGAGTCCACTAGGAAAGAGAAGACAAATGGCCAAAGTCCATATTCCATTTGCTGAACTGTGGCCAAACATTTTAATGATCATCATCTTCAAAAACTAGATAGTCAATATGTACAAATTTCTATAACACTGCATCTTGACAAGCTTATCATAATTTGAAAAGGACATACTGATTCAATACTTGAATAACTGAAGAGGCCTCAAGCATTATAACACTGAATGTATGCACAAGTTGTAATTTGCATAATAATTATTAAGAAACTTTTAGTAAAAACTGCCAACTTTACAATATATTAGTTCATTAACTTTTAATGCAGTCAACCACAATGGAAAACCTAATTCAAACTTCATATTTTTGTGGTACAAGTTATTTTGTGATTTCCTCCCCCTCTTAAATATATATTTCTTGCACATTTTATTCAGAAAAAACTGAACACATTCATCATCATCATCAATGCAAACCTTTGGTTCTGTATTTCTTTTTTATAATTATTAATAAAATATTTCATGTGAAAATAAAGAAGGGCTTATAACAATGTATCAATGATGTCTTAACAGATATATCCAGTTCTACGAAAATTTTTTACCAAATACTAAGGTTAATCAGAGCAGCTTGGATACAATAGACACAGCAATGTTTGACACACTGTTTTAACTATCAGAATATTTAACAATAATTGTTGTGGAACGAAGTGGACTAAGTTGGTAAAGTGAAATCTCTCATTGATCTTATTTATGTTACAACATGTCAGAATTAGTCAAGTATTATTTAACACTGTGCAAGTTATCTTAACACCAGCAATAATGGGAGAAACTACATCAATAACTGTTAAAAGGAACTTAGTTAGAATAAAAGAAAATGTGTAATAATATGTCAGTTACACTATGTATCCTATATACACTACCTACAGTTTCTTCTGCTCAATACCTCATTAGCCATGAAACAGAAGCTTTTCTTCAAGGTATCTCAGCATTCTGATTAAACTCTGTTGTTGGCTGGTGATTGTACTCTCTGTATATGTACATACAGACATTTGAACATCAGTGAATAAACAAGCTCAGAGATGAAAAGATAATCAGATATTCACTACTTTATCATAGTCTTGCCAATCACAGAACAAAAACACCATTAAGCACTCAACTAAGCTTGGCCAAAACATCCCAATAAGCCAACAGTGTTGACCAAAGTGTTTGCATATATTTTAAACTAATATTATCATTATTATAAATAGGGAATACAAATACACTGTGTACTGAATAATTGAGAAATGCATGTTATATTAAGCATTTACATACACAAAAGGAAAGAGATTCTATGGATATCATGAAAGGTTTATTAGAACAGCAAACAATTTTATCAGACACCTGTAAAAACAACATTTCACCAATCACAATAAAACCTTACCAAAATCACACACAGCACTGTGCAAATGTGCTAGGACAAAAAAATATTTTGTCATTCTTTCCATTTTATGTGGCTAATTCTTCCATGACATTATAGGACGTAAATTTCAATCCTGTGGGGATGCTTCACTGACCCCTGTTGGTAACTGAATGAGGCACAGTGGGAATACTTATTCCCAGCAAACACATAGTGTTCCTGCAACTCTCTTGTAATGTTGCAGGAGTGTTGCATGATTTGTACCATTCCTGCAACATTTACTAAACATTGCAGAAATTCAGTATTACAAGTTTTAATTTGAGCAACACTGATTCAATATTAAGCAAACTACACATATTAAATGTTGCACATTATGTTCTAGGCACATAAGAATGTATTACAAGGAAGTGTTGATGCAATGTTGCTTCTGTATTCTTTGTAGTTTTTTAAAGATTGTATTTCAGAAAAATGTTGCTACAGTAGAAAGTTGCTGCTGTATAGTATTTTTGAAATACACAATTAAATAAATATATAAATAGGCAAATTGCAATGCTAATGAGAATATCTATGCTGACAGCAGAGAATATATATATATATATATATATATATGACATATGTATCTGTTTGATATGACACCAGAGGCCATTTGTGGCCATTTTTGTTTTTTTATAGTTATATGTATATGAGCCATTTCTGAATTATATAAATAATATTTTTAATACGAGATATTAAAAATAATATACAATTTAAGTCAATGAATATATTAAATCAAAAACGGCTTTTAAAATCTGTCCCTGGCAATTTGGCACTCTAATTTGGACATCATTCATCACATGCATACACTGCAAAAAGCCAAGCGAATCTGAATGAATAAGTATTACAGATTCAGACTCGTTACACCAATACTGAATTAGCCATTACTAGGGCGATCAAGGTTGGTATTTTATAAGTATATTGATAATTTTTAGTGTTTTAATTTTCTTTAATCAATAGTTCTTTGCTAAAAAATTCCACAAAATTACCGTCCCCAATTATGGCTCACAAAGTTCGCGCTAAAACCCGCTAGCAGTTTTCCTAATATAATTGGGGACTGTAATTTAGGTGTTCAGTATTCACTAAATGAATAAAGCACTGAACATGAATTTATGTTTTATAAAACTGATAAATACTATAAAAAGCATGAAATCCATCATGAATTAATGTAGAATAACTGCAAAATTTTAATATGCTTTTACTAGTGTCACGTTTTACATGTATAAATATTGTCTGTTACAGAAGCATACAAGCTGGCCGATAAAAAAACTGATGTGCACACCATAGAAGACGCCATTGCGGAGTGTGTTAGAAATACTTCAGTAAAATGCAGACGCAAGGTAAAAAAAAAATTAATATATGCCTTTTATAGTTATAAACTGTTCATTATTATGGGAAATGAACTTTTTGATATTTTAGATTTTCATGGCAAAATATCTAATAATTATGTTTATTAAGTTTACTTCTGATGTTAATCCACTTTTTGCTACAGGTTAATGGGGCTATGACTTCACCATGCGCACCAACTGTCGATGAGCTGCCTGCTGATTCAGAATCTGACTGATTTACTTATTACTTTGCAGTTAATCTTAAATGATGTTTCTATTTGTAAATAAAAGGCTGTAACGTATCAGATTTATTCGTTTGTCTGCTTTTGTAGTAAAGACATTTTTAAATATGACTGGTGTCCTCAGTAATATTACCTCAGTGTTGCAGTAATCTTGCATTACAATATATTAAGCAACACTGCAACAACATTCTTGCATGTTCACCAGGGAGCACTGCTGCAATGCAACATTACTGCAATAAAGTATGTTTCTGCAATATTTTGTTAGCTGGGTGATTCTTTAAAATTCTCATGTGCTTGCACCAAGGGTATATCATGAGGGTTCTGCTTGAATGAGTATGCTGATCAAATTAAGGTCTAAAATAACTGTCTTGGTACCCCATGCAGTGTCTTAATTATACAGAAAGAAGCTAGCTTATAGTATTCATATATGCTAGAAGAAATCAATTCAGTAGCACTCCACAAATAAACCTTGATAAAAACAGTGTTTGACACTATATATTAAGTTTTATTATCATGATATGGCCCAAAAAGCATAGAGAGTTGTCAGTAGAGCAGAGTTCCCATAAAAGATTTACATGATGTCGGTTACTCTACCTTACTAATTGCTTCAGATTTGAAATGCTTCTCAAATACTGTTAAGTACACCTAGATTGGGACTGAGATATGCAAGTTTAAAAATAGGAAAGTAAGAGGCAAAACACCTGAACTCAGTGATACTGATGTCAAGTATTTTCATTTATGCAGCCTTTGGTACAGAAGGAAGACTGCCACTAATCACATGTTTGAGATAAACAACCATGTACCAAATAGCAAAGAAGCTTCTATATCTACAGTATCAAAAAAGACAGCAAGAATTGAGTATTTGGTCATGAAGCAGTTAAAAATACTTTTACTTCAATCTCCAAGTGTTGTCAAGATACTAGAATTTGTTAAAAAGTATAAAAACGTGATGACTGGAAATGGTTGTTATGAACAGACAAGTCCAAGTTTGCAATATTTGGGTTAAAGTGTAGGTTGTACGTTCAGTAGAAGAAAGGTGAAAGATACTTAGTTCATTCTATAGTACCTTCCATGAAGCATGGGGTGGCAGTGTGATGGTTTGGAGGTGTTTTTCTGCTGAACAATAGCAGATATTTGCAAAATAGATGGAATAATGGACCAGTGCAAGTACCATCAAATGCTGATCCACCATGGTATACCCAATGGTTTGCATATTATTGGTTAAAGATTCTACTATCAAGAAGATAATGACCCAAAATACTCATCTAATCTAAATGCAAAAATTACTTAGCTAAAAATGAAGCTACTGGAATCATTCAAATGATGCAATGCCACCTGCAAAGCCCCAATCTCAACCCAGTTGAGCAATTTGTGATTTGATAAATCAAAAACTTAGACTATTTTTAGTCAATTCCATATACCATCTGAATTGTATATAATAAAGGAAGTTAGCAGAGATGCAGTTTTTGTAGCACATGTAGGGGCTAATAACATAGGAAAAGGTGGGTCAGAGGAGCTAATTAATAAGAATAAAGGGTTGATATAGGCATTTAAAGAAAAAGGCCATAACTCAGTTTTGGCCAGGATACTGTCCAGAATTAACAGTGGGGATGAAGTTACATGTAGGTCAGTGGGGCTAAATGCTAGGTTTAGATTAATATGTAAGGATAGACAGATAGGCTTGTTGGACTCTTGAGATCAGATCAGTGGAAGGAAGGGATGATTTACATTTAAATAGGGTAAGGTCTAGCTTGTTTACTAAGGCAAATAACTCAGCTGTAAGGGAAGTTTTAAACTAAAACTAGACAGTAGTGAAGGCAAGGAAAACTAAATGCAAAAATAATAAGAAACAGAGAAAAGTTTAGTACAGAAAATGAGTATAATACTAGTTATAAGGATAGGCTTAATTGTTACTGTTGTAATGCTAGAAGAATAAGAAATAAAACTGATGGCTTTAGAGTATTAGTGGGAATGGAGGATTCTGATTAATGGAAATAACTGAAACATGGTTAAACGTAGATGATTTTGATGACAAATTTCTTTGATATACAGTTATAGGGTTTTAAATAAAAGTAGAATATTAAAGGGGAAGGAGTGACCTTATACACAAGGCTGGATTAAGGGTTTTATTAGCTTTAGGTGTTTCAAGTTGTAGAGGCCTCCTCGACCCTGAACATCTGTGTGCAATACATTTATAGTCATAGCTTAAGACCCCCTAATCAGCCTGGTAAGCCCATGCCTTAATATGTAAAATGTGAGTTACATCCTGTTGAAGTTGAGGACAAAGATAATAGCAAGGAAATGGAGTCAATTTGTGTTTCTTAATGGATATAAAGAGAAAAGGCTTTTAGTTGGAACTTGTTACAAACTACCAAATGGTACTGATGAAATTAGTGAAAAACTTCAAAATGAAATTAAGATTTCAGCTGTTAATGAAGTCATAAATATAGATGATTTTAATTTCAAGCATATAGAATGTAAAATGCTGAAGTCAAACTGTGAGGGAGAAATGTTTTTGGAACTGTTCAGGATGGCTTTCTTCACCAGTCAGTCAAGGAATCTACTTAAAACAGTGCTATTTTAAATTTTTTGTTAACTTCAAATATAGAAATGATTGGTCCTTCTTCTATAGCTAATGAATTTTCAAAAAGGTGTCCATACTACAATGTGAAATATTCTTGTGTGACTGAATTTCACTGTGGAAACAAAGGTTCATAGCTGCACAATATCTGAGATATGGTAATTTTTCAAAAAGATAAATTCCACTGCATGTCAAGACAATCCACTGGCATTACCATGTTGAAGCCACAAATTATGTTGTATTATTATATGTTGAAATCCATCATGCAGCAACACCTTCTATACTGTTAATTCACATTGTAGTAATGCTTGATGAATACTATGACAACAAGAAGTTCTTTACCTTCTAATAGCAGTATCCAGGAGTGTATGTAATTACTCACGTTACACATTTCTTCACTTCTAAAAACACTTCTCTAATCTCATTATCATTGACATTAATATTATATTAAATAAACAGTCTTGCCTGGGATAAAACAACAAAAAGTCCTCAGCTAAAGACAATTTTAGTTACAGTTTTCAGTGCATGTAAAATAAGATCAGTATAAACTGGACCATATTTTAGGGCAGCAATTTTAAAGCTGACCACAAAATGCTAATTATATGATGTAATAATCCATAACTATTAATCTAGTAGCAAACTGGGGTTAACCCAGTCCATCTTTACCAGTAACTGTTTGGTGCTGTTCACATTATTTATTTCACCTCTTATGCAAACAGGCAACAAGATCTAATATTTAAAACCTCTTGTGCAGTTCAGTTTCTTTTATATTCCTTACCATGTCAGTGACTGTTCCAGTTGTAATTGAACAACCATTTTTATATATATATATATATATAAACTACTCTGGAATAATATTTTCATCTTGGTCTTTGGATAGAAAATGTGCATTTGTTGTATTGTTTCCACAAGTCTGTGGCAACATTTTGGAACAAATCATTATAACACCATAAATACTTAAACATTGGGGTAAATTGTAACATCTTAAATATTCATAAAAGCAGCTTACTGCTTCTCAGTCCTGGTAACAGATAAGTTCTGCAGCAGATCTATCCCTGAGGTTCCATTGTTTAAACCAATCCTGAAAGAAATAACACCAGTAATGAGATGGTGTCATAATTTTCTGCTCACTTTGTACTAATTGAAGTGGCAGTTGAAGCTAATGTGCATTTTATATAACAAGGTTAAGGAAGGGTCTGGCAGAACAACTATTTGACAAAAACTCACCTTTTATCTGTGTAATTTTATAAACATATGTTAAACTTTTGCCAATAGTGTACGAAATGAGCTGATTATCACAACTTCAAATACAATATGATTAGTCTTCCAAACTGGTGGCCAAATGAAACTTGGTTTACTCATAAAATGAATCTCTACTGTATAAATAGTGGTAACAGGGTTTTATGAAGAATACAACTGCAAGCATCACTTACTTTGATATACAATATCTGCATTCAGAAGCCACAACTATAGGGTGGCCCGTAAGTCCATACCCATCAATATGTTATTATGTTATATTCAATTACGCATGTATTCTAAATTTGTTTCTTTTTTGCAGAGAAATATGGCTGATGTAAGCCCATTTACACTTGATGAGTGTATTGTGACAAGTGCGTGGGTACATGAGCGCAAGAATACTGGTGACAGCACACAGATACACTGGATACATAAGAAATATGGATGGGTAGGGACTTACGGGCCACCCTGTATATGCAACTACAAGTGCTTCTTCATACTGCAACAACTCCAATCCAAGTACAGCAGATATTTATGTCCAATAGGAATTCATCGTCCACTGTAGCAAGCTTTAGGAATTGGAATGCTGTCACTTTCCTTGTTTCTTTAAAAGAGCATCTCAATTGGTGCTACTATTTTGGAGAATTAGGGCATAAACCATTGGTAACACAATACAAAACTATAAAACTGCAATCTCTTTACTTGGTCAATGGTTGAGACCAGTCTCTTATTGCTACTGCTACCTCCATCTTTACCAACAATAAGCATGCTTTGTTTATATACTGGAATACTATTCTCAGGCTCTCAGCTGCAGACTTTAATGTGTGTAGTAAACCAGACATAATCCAGTCATCTTCTACTGCAGTTGTAAATCGGCTTTCTCCCTCAAAATTTCTTTTCATAAACCAAATGAATTTTCCAATGTAATACTGTTTAAATCTGGGAAGTGCTGGATTTACCCACAGCAACTAGTAATATCACGTGACTGGTCATTCTCATTTAATGCATCAGAGGTTGTAACATCTAAACATAATTTAACTCAATCCACAAATAGAAAAACAAAATATTATGTAAAAACAATAATAATTAATATTATTTAATTAGATACTGAACAATCCTTGTTAAATTTCATTACATAACACTGATCAGGTTTTGACTTCATATAGAAAATCCAGCTTTAAGTTAAAAAATTGAATAGGGTAATAATTTTAAATTTTTTTGTTAAAATGTTTGATTGTTTTGGATTTTGTACAAAGCTATACAAGAGATAAGTGTGTCAACTACCTTTAATTTTAAAGTGATAAACAAGAGGGAGGCAATTAGTCAACATTACTAACCACTAATTATTTTTAGAACTAATAATACAATTTAATTGTAGCTCTTTATAATGCACTTATAGCTCCAATGAGCAGAGTATTTTTTAAGTGAATCTCAGTTCCACAGTGTGGCACTGTAAGAAATGGGCTACTGTCAATCATTCAGTATGAAAGTCCAATATTAGAAAACAGTTAAAAAAATTTCAGACTTGATTAATAATTCAATATTGTTTTATTTTCATATAATTAGTATTTCTCAGATTGCATTAGTTTGCAAGAAAAATTTTAAGGTGAACTTATTAATTTGTATTAATTGAGCTTTATATATACTAAGAAAGACTAATTACACTTGGTATTACTGATTTCCACATACTAAGGTAGTTTTGCATTACTGCAGATACAAGCTAGGGTACAAGTGACATGTTATGTACCTGTATATTTGATATACAGTACGTTTCCAACCATCTGATAGTGTGATACTTCTGTTAATATCTTACACCTGCATCTCTCAGCAGTTTCTTAGGTAAAATATTTTTACATCTATATAGCTGAAACAGTGAATTTCTGGCAACACCAGTTTAAAACAACCTGTATAAGTGAATAGTAAAAAATTAGTGTTAAGAAGTTCCACATAACCAAATAAGCAATGCAGAAGTATACAGACCTTGTAACAAAACATAAACCATGAATTTGCAAGATAGTTCTTTGACACAATGTTAAAAGTAGGACAAGCTACAGAAACTATACCAAAAATATATAGCAAGTAAAAGATGGAAGTTTGCTGTAAGATAGGACAAGCCATACTTAAATGACTGAACAAATATCAGGATTTAATACTAACCACAATACAGTATATGCAATGCTACAATCCTATAATAGGTAAAAGCAAGAATTAACAACTGCAATTTTGTAGTGTTAGAGATACATAACACAAAAAAACAAACATCAAATAATAACTCACAAATGTGTACAATACAAAAAAAATCACTTTCTTCTTGGTAGATCCACCTAGGAGTTCTCTCTCCAATTCAATGTAATCACTTCAGATGTAGTATGTTGAAATTCATGCTAGACGTACAGTTACAAAAGTTCACTGTTCCAACGTCAGTTGTACAAAAACTTGTCAATATTTTCAAAATGTTTTTCAACAGTTCTCAAAAAAACCATAAGGCTTACAGAAGATATGAAAGTTAAGACTAAATCTTAACCTTACTAATTCTTTAGTGTAATAAACAAAAAAGAAAGCTAATTAAAGCTTATATAACAAAAACCTATGATTAATATCTAGGTTTAAAAACTCCCTTGAGTTTTATACAGAAAATCCCTGCCTGAAATGGGCACTCAAATTAAAATAAATTTCTCAAGAAAATATTCTCACTATCTCTGCTTTTATAATAAATAGAAAGTTGAGACCTTTTAAGTAAAACATCAAAAAACAGTTATAAAGAGCACATGTGATAAACACTATTAGTTATGTCAGTGATCAAGTGATACAGCTGGTGAATAACAAGCAACTTTTTACAAAAATATGGCATTGTAACAGCATGACAGTGTTTTTCATTGAGCTTTATGATAGTAACAGATTTCTCAGATAAGAGGAAATTCAAACTTCATAAAGAAAACACTATGGCCCAGGTGAACATGAGTAGTTAATACCAGGCAAACATATTAACATAAGTTGCAAAAAAAAGAAATTATTCCATCATATGAAAAAAAAAGGTATGCCTAAAATCAAGTCACTTATGGAAGTCCACAGCTACAATTCTGTTAACCATGGAAACTGAAACCACTGTTCATGCTACTCCCATTTTCTAACATACCTGTGAATTCATCTGGTGGCAAATCCATTACCCTCTATTGCTTAAATATAATTTTGGGAGCCAGTGTTAGTGTACAACAGAAGAACTGTAGAAAGTTTGCTAAGATGTGTGATGCAAGACTAACTTTGTTGTCCTCCACTAAACTTTTCATAAAAAAAAATTACAAGGTCAGATCACAATGTGTATAAAACTGAGCATTAAACACTATGGAGCAGAGGGTCTGAGGGTAGCACATGATTTGAAAGACAACTATGCAACTATCCCTATATAGATAGTTCAGCAGCTGGATAGTAATAACAAAATTTTTCCATAGTGTGACTTAATATATTTTTCACAATTTGAATTCATATACAACACCAAAATTGTATATCTGCATGTTTTGATTGCATTGCTGATGAGATATAGTAGGTCATATAAGAAACAATCAATGCTATATTTATATTCAGTGAACAGCTTTTAAAATGTTACATGTAGTTTGATAAAGATAGATCATTATGCTGATACTTCATCAGATACCTTTGTTACAACCATCATTTGAATTCTGGGATATACAGAATAATATTCATAAACTCTGGTTGCCTTAGCCCCTTTAACTGAGCCCAGGAACAATAAAGTAAGATATTTTATCTCTTAAAATGCTTTTCTGTTTGAAGCTTCATGAACTTCCCAGCTCTCATCGTAATTTTGATCTTGCAAGTTAATAACATTAGTATACTCACATTAACTGCAGCTGAGAATCTGGCTCAACACAAATACAAGTTGAAAACCTATACAAACTTAAAAATATACCTGAATAATAATATATTAAATTTCTAAGATAGAGGAACTGATGGTAGTCGCATAAAATTCAACCTCTCCTGGAATCTTTTCTGCAGTAGCATGACATTCAGTTTGTAACTGTTTACTTATCACAAACTAAAATAGAAATTAACATAGTAAAATCATTTGTTAATTAATCTGTTTTAAAATTGATAAGTTTACCTGATATACATCTTGTGGTAGTATTTTGAAGATAAAAACTAGACTAGGACAGAATTTATTTCAAAATTTGGAATAATTCTAGTCTAATTGAGTGTGTTATATCAATTTCAGAGAGAAACTGTTAAAATATATATAAGTATTAAGATGTCAAGAATAGAAAGTTGTAATGGGTTTCATTTTTTTTATTTTTGGCAATTACGTAGTGACTTAGGTTACTGTTAAGTAGCAAGATGTTCTTTAGGAAAAGAAGTTAATCAACAGTAATATCCTCTATACAAGAGTTGACACAGTTTAAGACATTATCACTAGGTTGCAGAAGAACAAGTGAAAACTTCAGGGACTCATTCAGTTGAAATGAGGAACTTATTTTAAGCGATTAGCTACAATTTAAATACTTTAAATCTGGTTTAAAAGTGTTCTCATATAATATTAAAACATAATTCATGATTAATTCTCACTTATTTTCTAAACTTATCAGTAGAATAAATCAAAAATCCTCACTTAAAACCATGTAAATCAACCACACCCAAAGTTCAACTAATTGTAAGGTTAAAAATGATCTGTAAGTTTTAACTGTGACATTATGTACTTAGAGTTAGAATTCTGTCAAGAAATTTTGAACTATTAGAATATCCTTGATAAAATATTTCTTTTATACCTTTTTTTTCCCTTAATCTTCATTACTTTACTTTTAATGATTATGCTTTAGGTTTGCCTTTCTTGTTGATTCTTCCTGAATGTGCATTTCCTTAACTTCTGAAAAGAAACTGGGATAACCAGATCAGAAGCATGCTTAGTTTGCCTATTCAAGAAGATGGATATAGAGAACAAGAACAGAAAGTTATCATTTCTGAACATGGTGGAAAATGAATTTTTCACGATGATGCTAATAAAAATTATCATTAAATAGCCCAATATTTAGTTCAATGGATAACTTTTGTTATCATGCCATCAACATGCTTGTAGGCAGTAACTCAAAAAATAATTTGTTTGCAAAACGCATTTCACTCTGTTATTAAATATTTTAAGCAAATGTTGCATTGGTATATGTCTCTTCTATCAGCTCGATGATGATACTTCAGGCTTAAAATTACCACCAGCAAATTGTTGGCTAGTACTGCTGCTTTGCCAATAAAATGTAAAATGCACTACCAAAAAATGACTGGCATTACATATAATTCAGAATGGTTATTCAGAGATTCTTCCTCTCAAGTATCAATACATCCATGGATTATCTCAGTAATTTGTATTCCAAGATTCAAAATAAACAAGGTTACTATAACTGTGATTAACACTGATTCACTTGTTGAAGTCATGCTAGTTTTGCAACAAACCTTATTTGATCTAAATGGCATATTCAGGCTAAGTGTCTGGAAATATGAATTGTGAGACCATAACTTCAACTTGTTTGATTGTTTTTCAAGGCAATTATCATGTGGTTCAGCAATTTAGATGCACATCAATTGGTCTCTGCAGTGTTTTTGCTAGCAGCATGGAAAGAAATACTGTACTCAAGTGGTTACTCATTGTATGTGATAAAAAAACAAATTTCATAACCTCCAGGTACTTTTTTCACTTTCATTCAAACAAAGACAGCCCTCATCATTTAAATATTGGTCAATCCTTCCCTTAATATCTCTTAAACTAACTATATCTACCACATTTTAAGGCCAAAGGCCAAACACATTGTTAAAAAATAAAGCTGTCTTACCTGAAGAGGACTTCTACCCTTTCATACTATATACTTGTTTCATAGTTTTACCATCTCGTCATTAAATGTGAAAAGATGATGCATCTGTACTATCAGTTCCCTTTACAATTTTGAATATTTTGATAAAATCCCCTCAAGAGAAAACAATTTCAGAGATCTTAACCTATCCTTGTATGACAATCTTTCTATCTCAAGTATTATCCTAGTAGCCTTCTTCTGAGCCCTTTCTAAAAAGTCAGTGTCCTTTCTCTAATAGGGAGATCAAGATTTTGAAAACAGTACTCCAAATGTGGTCTAACCAATGATTTATACAATGACATTATAAGCTCTTTAGACCCATATTCAATATTTCTGTAAATACAATTTAAAAACTTACATACCCTGCCACTAGCAACAGTACAATGCTTGAATGGCATTAGAGATTGTTCAACCAGAATATAATGCACTGTTAAGGTTATTACCATTTAAATTATACTCATAATTCATATTGTAATATCTATTAAGCATTTTCTTACATTTATTACACTGTATTTGTCCAATTATAGAGTGATCTTAAAGATAAGGATATCCCTATTTTTAGGTCCACAAAATAACTTTCTTGCAGAACAAACATGCATTAAAGAATTCAGTCTTTTGTTTCAGTCAAAGCCTGATATCATTTTCAGTTACACCAAATTTTGAAGCAACTGGTTTTTTTTGTCTCATGTGCCACCATAATGCTACAATTTGCATCAACTCTCTCATAATCCTTTGTTAACTTAACATTTTCTTATTCCCTGTCTTCCAATTTTTTTTTTTTTGAAAAACAGTTGATCAAAAAAGAGATTCACAGACAAGAATTATTATAAAACTTAAAACTAGCATATTCAAAGCAATAAATGCATCAGCAAAATCAGTACAATAACTGAAAAGCCTGCAGATGGATTAGCTGTAAGAATTAGTGATGGCCTTGAGCAAACATCTGGTGCACATGCATGGATAGATGTTATGTGAATATTCAGGAATAAGACAGGCTAGAATATAGGGACAGGGCCTCTGATCAGCAATGATTGTAAGGTGAATTATTAATCAAAAAATAAAACTTTATAATTGGACCAATACAATAATTAAAAACCATCAACCATTTATTCACCCAACTCAACAGATAATTCAAAACTTCAAAGAATGTCAAAAAGTTAGGCAAAATTTTCCCCTACTATGTGTTTTTGACCCAGGTACACTAATTTCTTACCAAAGTGAGCATCTTTCACCTTTTGTAAAATGATTAAAATAAAGATTGTTGCATCTAATTAAAGTTAACATTTTCCAGCACTGAAAATGTATTTCTGATACTTTCCTCTGAATGTGCAATTTTTTTTTTATCACCAGAAGACTTGAGGTTCCAACCTAACACCAAATATTTACACATGGTATGGCTGAGTTGTAGCATATAACAACTCTCCACCAACCTCATCTGACTCCCTCAATACTGTGGAGTACAGTCATCAGTTTGAGATTGGGGAAGAAAAGATGCACCCAAAATGCAGAAGCTGAATGGGATGTGTGATAAGAAGTGAGTATTTATCATCAGAAATACATTATCATTGTTCAAAAATGTTTATTTCTGATACAATACCTTACCTCTGCCCATACAATAGCTAAAATCCCACACTGAAACAGTGGAGTGACTGGTTCAAAAGCTACCAAGGTGAGCCTCCTTTGGAAAGCATCTGAAGACAACTCATGTAGCATGATATCCTATACCATGAAAAATTAAGGTGGCATGGTGCAGATTTAAAGTTAAGTATATTCCTGTAGGCATTGCTTGCCATTGAGTAGGATCCTTACTTGTAAAAATGGGTCAGTGTAAAGGGACAATATACAGAGCAAGAACAGAATGGAAGAGATACGTTGAATAGCAATGGGAGGAAATCATTATCCAGTAAGAGACAGCCATATGATGAAAACTGTATGATTAAAGTACAAGAGGTAGTCCACATGCAAACTTCCACAAACTCTTCCAGTGGATGATGCAACTGAGCAGCCATGGAGAGATGAAACCTCAAAGAGTCAATGTGATTCTATATCCAATAAAGCAAAGGCTAGATGGATGAGTTGTTATAGCCATTCCAAGAGGGTAAGGGGAGGAACATCTCAGGGACTGGGGAATTCCAAATAATAAGCAGATGAGAGTTTGAAGAGTGAAAAGGAGCAGTGCAGGCTGAATAACATGGATAAGACAGAGAAAACAATCTCGATCATAATGAAATAAGAGTGAAAAATGGAAGGAAAAAATACAGGAAACAAAAATGTCTTACATGTCTTCTACAGTCACAGGCAAAAAATAAAAAATTAGACTTAAAGGAACAAGAGGCTAAAGAAAAGAAATGTGAGGGCATGAAGAATAGCATTCAGATCCCAATCAGGAAGGACCAAAAGATGAGGAGAATGAAGGTGGCAAAAAGAACAAAACAGCATGGTAAGTACAGAAGAGAATACAAGATTATAATAGAAAAATCTGAAAGTATTATGCTTTGCTTAAACAGCCATTGAAAAATTTGAAAAGATTGGGATAGAAAAACAAGAATGGGAAAAAGCATAATGCAGAGGTCTATTACAGAATCTGCCCCATTTTCATCGATGGAAGGAGAAAGAACAAACTGAACAAGAAGAAATGATTGTTGCATTGTAAAGAGTTTGGAACATTATACATGGGACTGAACAAAAAACCACTTATGAAATTGGAGTGACAACACTGTCAGATGAAAGATGGAGACGTGAGATTTAAGAAGTAGGGAGAGTGAAAGAGGCAGAGGAAGAAGAGAGGCCCAGAAAAGATGTAATAAAATAAAAAATAAAAACATGGATGAGCCAGCCAGTACAGAGTTGGCAGAAGGGCTCAACATAGAGTGTCCTGAATGAGGGAAAACACATGAGGTAGAAGAGTAGTAGATGAATAGGCATGGAGAAAAAGGTTGGGTCAGTTGTGAGTGAATGTATCCATAGCCAGAACTGAGGGAAAAGGAACAGGGAATCAGAAAATGTGAAGTAGGATACTGAGATGAGTGATAAAAATCTATAGAAGAGTCACATGATAAAAAGCAGCCATTTGAATACTAAAGGATCAAAGGACCAATCTACAGGTAGTATCTTGGCTGGCTTTGAGAAACAATCTGCAATAGTATTCAAGACACCTGCAATAGAACAAATTACTAGTCATACACGGAAACAATGGCCCCACAAAATAAGAATGTGTCAAAAGAAGAGTTAGACTAGGCATCCCTCTCCTGATGATTGATATAGGAAACAGATGCACAAACGGTATGTAGCAGTACTACTGACCCATATTCACGTGGGAGTCGAAACATGCCCTTCTTTATCTCATCAAGAAAACATTGTGTAACAGAAGAACACCCAAATAAGAGAAAGAAAGAGGAACACCATGTATGGTAGTGGTTTTATCAAGTCATCAGATGACATCTGAATAAGAAAGGAGGAGGACAAGAAATCCAAACTAAAGATCCAGTAATTGTACAGAATCTACTGTAGACATTGCATATGAGCATAACCCCATGAGATCTGAAATCCTATGATAGCTCAAATCCTCAAAAGGGAAAGAACCCCCCAAACTATGAGAGAAGGAAAGAGCAGAGCAAAGGAAACCAATCTCTCCCTGTCCCTTAAAATAAGAGAAGACTGGGTCCTGTGAATATGCAAACTAAAAACACCCAAATGAATGAAAAACTAAATCAACGTGAGATACGAGTTCTTCAAAGTTGATGAACTAATTCAGATACACTGTCTCCCAAAGTAGAAGGGGCTAACTGTAGGAGACTTGCTAGGATGGAGCTAAGTAAGAGAATAAGCACATCCAAGATATCCAACTTGGGTATTTCAAGACCTAGGACAAAATGTCACCTCATGGTAAGAAAATTCCCATGGAAAATAGAGGGAGAATGAGAAGCTGACTGAGAAACAAAAAAAAAAAACAACT
Source organism: Tachypleus tridentatus (assembly GCF_004210375.1). Classification (NCBI taxonomy): domain Eukaryota; kingdom Metazoa; phylum Arthropoda; class Merostomata; order Xiphosura; family Limulidae; genus Tachypleus; species Tachypleus tridentatus. Next base: position 105,914,378 of record NC_134832.1, read on the forward strand.
GAAGACTGGATGTCTATCTACAGATTTCCTAGTAACCACATACAGACTGGAATAAAATCCTGGAAAATAATGAGGAACCCACCCACTAATGACTTTAGCCATTATGACTAACACAGTCATGGACCAATACTGGTAAGATACAAGATCCCATAGAAGGAGGAAAGTAATAGATACATGAGAAAATGGAGGAAGAGAGGAAAAACAGAAGATTAAGGCTCTCTGACAGAGCTCTTGAGTACACAACAACTAGCAATAAACAGAAGGAGACGTCTGTAAACCATACCAAACAGGCACTACAGACCTAAGCCGATATGATGGTCACAAACAAGACTGACAGCACTGAAGCCTTTGAGTAGTTGTAGGATACATAGTAATTATGGGATGGGAAGTGATTACAGAGAGAGAGAGAATAAAAAGCAGGGCAACTGTAAATAGAAAAACAGGAAAAGAAGGAGAATGGCAAAGATGACAAACTAGAGAAGATAAGAAATAACACATTGGCATATGGTCCCAACATATTAAACCACAGAAACATGCACAACAGTTGAAACACAAAGGCAGGTGAAAGGAGTCAGACAAAGGCATATGAAATAAAAGGGAAACAAAAACAGCTGAGTAACAAGGGCAACATGCACTAACATACTCTAGCAACAAATCAACCAAATATGAAGTGATATGGCTGAGAAACATAAGTATGCAACTGCACACAAGATAATGAGTCTGCTGAAAATGCCATTTACTGGCATGTAAAAAAAGGTGAACTGAGGAAAAATAATGGAAAAGGGTAGTGTATGAAAGGTGAATGTGAGAAAATCTAAGCCTAAAAAAAGATGAAAAATGACAGAAGACCTGACTTACAATTCTGAACAAAAGACTGAAGTTTAGGTGTCTAAAAGAAACAATACATCACAAAGTCATGCCTAGTCAAATGAAGTAATAAAGGAAGGAGGATAAGGCATTCACATTCAAAGAAGTGATAAAAGTAACTGGACAGTGACCTGTATATCTGGATAGGAAATAAAAAACACACCTTAAAAATAGTCTTGTTATCACAAAAAAAAACAACTGAAATAGAATCAAGACAGCATGGGTATAAAATTAGACAAAGTAGATAGTGGGAAAACTAGCAAAACCCCTGCAGTCATGAAGAAGAAAGGAGAAATATAGGTGGAGGTATGCTGAAGACGAAAGAACGTCCAGGTCAGATGAAAGACTCCATTTTGCTACATAAAAGTTTACACTTCTCCCAACAGACAAAACCAAATACCAATGCAGTTGCTAGACTTGTGTGAAAAAAGTTGAACTGTTTTACACCAGATACAGTAGAAGTTACTGACACTTATGAAATAATTATTTGGAAAAGAAAGGACACTAAATCTGCAACTGCAGAAAATTTTGAAAGGTAAAAATTCAAACATTTAATATTTCCACTACAGGTAACATCTTTATAGATAGTTCCACTAAAAATTGCCTATATCTCAAAAGTTTGCAAAAAAAAAGACGTCAATACACACAAATGCCAAATTTGGAAATGGTAATTTTACAGTATAAATGGAGACATCTATGCTGGGATGGTGTGTTGCACTCTATTGATGGAGGGTTGTTGCATACTACAATGCAGCTATACCATATTGAAACATGATTCTAGGTAGGAGCCTCAAGTCTAGTGGTTTGACTAAGATGTGTAAGGTTGTCAAATTTTAATTTTGTTATGCTGGCAAAATAACACAAATTGCACATATGGAGAAAGCTTTTGTGAGCAGAGGTAAGGTATTCTATTGAAAAGAAGTTCTGATAATCCAAGATATTTAAAAGAAAACATAGCAAAGACAAGTTAATATAAAAGGATGTGTATACATATATAGATTTAATAAATAAAATAATTAATTATTACACATTTACAGATATACTTAAAGAATATTACTGTGCAAAACTTGCTAGTAGGTTTGTTTGTTTTTTGAATTTCGAGCAAAGCTACTCAAGAGCTATCTGCCCTAGCCATCCCTACTTTAGCAGTGTAAGACTAGAGGGAAGGCAACTAGTCATCACCACTCACTGCCAACTCTTGGGCTACTCTTTAACCAATGAATAGTGGGATTGACTGTCACATTATAATGTTCCCATGGCTGAAAGGGTGAGCATGTTTGGTGCGACCAGGATTCGAACTCGGAATATGAGTCGAACGCTTTAATGTGCTTGGCCATGCCGGGTCCCTTGCTAGAAGGAAAAGATATAACTATCAGACATATGCTAATACCTTCTAAAGTTAAGGTTGAAGCTTACCACCTCTATACCACTTTCTCAAAAAAGTTGAAGGTTGGAATAAGTCCAAAACATTATTCTGAGTCATTTCACTGCTGTATAAGAAGTTTGGCATGTTCATAACAATGAACTGAGCATACCTTAACTATAAATGCTGCATTAATTGCAGGTATAATAGATTTATTATCATTTAAAAATATGTAAGCATGCATCTAACTGCCTCTTGCTAACAACTGTTCATAACAGATACAAAAAATATTATTACATAACAAAACTACAAACCATGTATTCAAAAATAAAATAAAAACTGTAACTATAGCACTTAAAATTAAAGTCACCAACTATACACACACACACACACACACACAAAATACTAAAACAAATTTGTATTTCTGTAGAATTTAAACAATTTCATGCGCCATACAAAACATAACCACAAAGAACTTTTGCTAGTTTGTATAACTGCCCATGACAGATTTTGCTGTCACTGTTTCATCATAACACATGAATAGTGCCTTCTGCTTTATTTTTTACACCTGGCTGTGCAACAATGAAATGTGTATAGGAGAATATAAAATGGTTAATAACACAAATGCTGAAAATAAATTTAGTGAATTTATTCAACAGTGCAATACTCATAATTATTATGACACATATGGGTTTTTTATATGAGTGTTTTAAGTTGGTTGGTTGGTTTGGTGTTTTATGGCACAAAACAACTAGGCTATCTGCACCAAGTGTTTTGAGACATTATTCTTTTTACAAAGGTTCTCAACAGCAGTTCGTCTATAATTTTCAAGCATCCGGAAAATGTCTTATCACATGCACCAAAAATTATCCATGTGCAAAAATGTCAATTTCTGGAAGAAGCTAAAAACAAGCAACAGTAGCACCATACCCACCAAAGTATATTTCAGCTTCATAACTTGCTTGTTCAACATTTCTTCACAGTATGCAGGTTAATTCAAGAAAATAATAATTATCATTATATGGTGTTCAATAAATAATACAATGTAAAATAATTCTTAACATAATCATGATGTGACATAAGATTGATAAAACATAATCCATTTCACATCTTAACACTGTTGTCAAACAATCTGCTAATATATAAATGCCATTCAAGCCACTATTGTGTCTGTTGTATCTTAGTCACCCTGAAGAGCCCTGATATTAGCTGAAAGGCCTTATCATCACTGGATATACCAGATATAACATAAATAGCATGTTATTATACACTCTCCTATATTTTCACTTGGAAGTTTTTTATTAATAATTATTAAGTAGTTATTTTTCAAACTACATTGCCAAATATTATAATATTTTGCTATTAATTCCTACCCTAATTATGATTTGTAAATGACTGATATAAACCTCATAATAATTAAATTCATAAACTTGTCTACTTTACACTATAACAATTGCTCTTCACAAAATTTAATAAATTTAAAGTGTTTACATCACTATTGTCTATTACATCCTAATTGGCTTGATGAGTCCTGGTATCAACCAAATGGCCTAGTAGGCATGGAACATGGCTGACATATTTTTGTATTTTTCTTCTTTAGTTTCACTCTTACATTCTTATAATTCTTTGGTAAAGAGCTGCATATTTTCAGATTCTATCTTTATTAATAGACATACATATACTATTCATATGAAAATTCCCTTGAAAACAAAAGTTTAAAATGATTGTAAAAACCTTTCAATGAAAATTATATCTATGGGAACTTCATATCTAATCACCTGAAACTGACAAGGCTTTCATTTAAGGCTTATGAGGTTTAGACCTTTATTATAAAAGTTAACTTTAACTTTTCTTAACTTGTGGTAATTACATTATTTGTATTTCCTTCACTAATATTCAAAACTAAGACCTGGAAAACAGGCTAGTGCTCTACTGATTGAGCTAAAGGGCTAACCCACTAGCACTTGCTAGTAAGGCACTTTTTAACAACTTAAACTATCAAATTATTCCCATCTCATGAACAAGGCCAAGCCTTAAAAATTACCTCAAGATTGGGGGACAGCCTCATGTTTGGCAGCAGTTTTTGTTTTAGTTGTGTAATTTCAATTTCACTTTATGAGCTTGGATTCAAACCTGAGTTTCACACACCAGGTAAATGCTCTATCAACTATCTAAGTAAATGGTTAACCAACTGCCAATTGTAATAAAGTGCCATTAACAATTCAAATTACTACAAGGTACCAACTGAAGTCTATATCAGTTTCTTAGATGAAAATATTTTGATTGAAATATGATAAAAGTATAAAACAAGGAAAGTCATTATGTACAATATTACAATATGGTACAACACCTAATTATACTTATGCTGCAATGAAATTTACTAAAACTTGTTTATGATGCAATAGTCACTAAAACAGTTATAATTTTCTTCTAAAAATTAAATGTTTAAAAGATAAACAGAGCAACATGAGCATGTTTTCTGTAAGAAATTAAAATCCATATAAATATATCTGTGAATTACTTACTGCAAAATAAGAAACAAATTCTTGATTTTAATGTTATAAAGAGCAGGTTTATATTCAAAGTTTCATTCAAAATACAGAAATAAAAACAAATACACCAAGATTAGAAACAAAAGTAATTCATTTATGCATCACACGTTAAAATAACAGCCTCAAAATACTAAATATTAATTAAGAGCTAATCAATTTTATTACCAGGTGATGTATTAGAATTCAACTGTGGATGCTGCCAGTTTCTATAAATTTATACACGCCCATTAACATTTTGTACAAGCTGTCGGTTCATAGTGTTTATACTTGTCATGAGAAACTGAGAAATTCAGTATTGCTTGGGGTCTTCTATGACTCCACGAGCAAGATCAGTCATTCGTGGGTACTTTATTTTCTTTTTGTCAAGTTCTTCTTGTCCCCAGAGTAGCAGTTTCAGCAGGTCAGCAAGTTTAGGTGTAGTGGAAGCTCTATTTTCCATTTCAAGAATTGCTCCATTGATTTCACTAGCAATCTAAATTAAAAAAAAAAAAAAAAGCTCTTCATTTGAACTATTTTTCAATAACTACTTGAGTACTTTTATTCATTTTGCTACTTTAGTGTCAAGCTTTAAAGGAGCCATTCCTAAGAGAAATTAAAATTATGCTTTCTAGTCCAACAGTAAATTTACAACAGATTAAAAATGATATAATTATGCTTAAACACAGTTTTACTAGTATAAAGACATTTCAGGTTGTCTTCTCACATTTACATCCAGTATCAATAATGTAGTAAAGAAATGCAATACTACTGTAGATAACAAATTAAATCTTTCTCTCCTGGAATGTTGCAGAGATGCATGTTCAGAGCTTATTTATAAAAAGAGCATTCCAAGTATTCATTTGAACTTATGTCAAGAATAGATTCAAGATTTTATACAGGGTATGAGTATGCATATTAGCCTTAAATTTGTAATAAGCTCTGATCCACTTTTTTAAAAATATTTTTCTAAACTACTTTGCTAAAACTGATACAAAGAAATTGAAATTTTACAAATATCTTAATAAACCACAAAAACCTTTTCTTATTCAGTTTTAGTCCAAAAAATGTTTTCAGTATATATTTATATATATAATAAAATACTGTATTTTATTTGAGTTTTACTATACATTTGTTAATTGTTTTACTACACCTGTTAAGCCCTAATGCAAGGATATCTGATATCCTACAACTACTACACATAGTAACATTAGTGTTGTGATGTAACATCACATGTTAGGAAGAGTCTACTACATTCCAGAGCTGATACTATGGTCTGTACTAATTGATTTGTTTTGTTTTAAATTTTGCACTAGCCATCCCTAATTTAGCAATGTAAGACTAGAGGGAAGGCAGCTAGTCATCACCACCCACTGCCAACTCTTGGGCTACTCTCTTACCAATGAATAGTGGGATTGACTGTCACACTATAACACCTCCACGTCTGAAAGAGTGAGCATGTTTGGTGTGACAGGGATTCAAAGTCTTGTTAAGCATTTGGTGGGATACTATAGGTGTGAGTTGCTGCCACTCAATGTAATAACGATGACATCATACTTCTATTGTCAATAGAATGTTGCACTGAAAGAAAAGAGGCCTGCTTTGATCACTTGTAAAGGTGTTGTGTTACACCAGGATAATGCATGACCCCATACAACAAGGATCACATCTGCAAAGATTGAAGAGCTAGACTAGGAAAAACTTCCACATCCTTATTTTCCAGACCCTGCCCCATCTGATTATAATTTATTCCAAAGTTTGCAGAACTATCATGATGGAAAAGAGCTTGGAACACATGAAAATGTCCATACTACCCTCTTCTAGTTCTAGGAATTTTGATGCACTAAAGATTTCCATTTTCTATATATGCACGTGTCATATTTTACAGTTCTAGCTGCACTGCCACACACACATGTTCTACTTATCAAAGTGCTGAGGTTCTGCAAGTTTTGGTACTGCACTGTCAGATATACACCTTTTAAGTATCTAACAGTCAATTTGCTGTGAGTCTTGATACACCACAGATTTGGACTGATAAGGCCAAACACACACAAAAATGCACAAAACATGCATGTTAAACTTGCAATGAAGAGGAAATCCAATCAAAACAGCCATATGTAATTCTTCTTTTTATTATTATTCTAATTCCAGCTTACAACAATAATCGCTCGGTATGTTGCACCTAATTGTTTTGTAGAACACTCAATAATGTACTGTGAATATTCATATAGGTATTGAAAACTCAATTTCTTTCTTCTATATTTTAAAAATGCTAAGGAACATACATAGTATATATATGTATAATATAAGTATATAGGTTTTAAGTTCCTAATTCTCCAAGGAAATATTTTTAAAATTGTGAATTTTCACTAGTATGACACAACATTTTCTTTAGGTATCTTTTTTTTCTCTGTTTGTCAACCATCCGGTCAAAGAGTAAGAAATTAAATGTAAACTTCTCGCTATAGAATCTTATTGCTCAGATAAACCATAACTTTTATAGCCTTCAATTATGTTGATTACAGAGCTATGAATAGAAAATCAGACACCTCCTCCCACACATACTTATCACATCCTCTCTTCCAGAATGCATTAATAGTTCTCTCTAATGATTAATTATATATATTACACAATACTAATAGGAAGTTGAGGTTTTAATCTACCAAATGATATATTCCATAACAATGTGTTCTGAACAGATAACAGTTTCACTCAGAGTACAAACATTCCAGTGAGAAACTTAACAATTAGCTTAAATGAATTTGTAAAAGCTCTTGTCAAAGTTAGAAAGCCAGAAAAATTGTGAGAGTTAGGGGAAATTGTCTACTTTTTCCATATTATTAGTCTATGTTCTTTGGTGCATTTTTAATTAAATAAACATTTACTGCTTTACTGCCATTACTATAAAAAAATCAACAGCAAGAAATATGACAGTAAATACTTTATTTGTTGTTTTTCATATTTATTCTTTATTATTATAAAAGTAATTAAAATGTAAAAATAGAGATCTTTCAAGATTAAGTAAGATCAGATTAGGTAAAATAAATAATATAATAAAAATGTTCACGAGGCACACCTGGAAGCAGCAGGTGGTTAATGCGATTTGATAGCATAACATAAGCTGCACATGCCTCAAGTGACTTACAATTTATAAGAGCATGGACAGATTAGAAATTAAACCATTACCTTTTTCTTTTGGTGAAAAATGTAAACAAGTTTATAAATTGACAATTACAGGTTTTTCTTTAAAGAAATAAGAAGTGTTACTTTGCATGGATTTAAGTGCTCTAATATATGATTTTGTGCCTAGTGTTAGTAAAATTTAAACCAAAATACTTAGCATCTACATTAAACTGTACACTCAGATTACTTCTAATAGAATTTTATTTGTATGCTAGTTACTATATTAAAATTGCTAGCAGCATAAAATTCTTGTTCTTAAATTTGATTCAGCTCATGCTAGTTATTAATACCTTTTGCCTGTGAGAAGGATGCAATAAATCTCCAAAAGGAGATTTCTCCGGCTCATCAAAAGCAAGTAAAGCTAGCGTCCTTTCTAATTCAATCAGTACTTCTTGGTTTTCCTCTCCCCTCTCAGCAAGTTGTTCTTGAGCATATTTTAACGCTTCTTCTGTATTTTTTCCACGAATCAACTCTATAAGATGTTGTTGCTAAAAGCAAAGAAGTCAGATTCTTATACTTTAGTATCTATATACTTTTTGTTAGTAATATTTTAATTTGTTTCAAATTACTCCAGAACTGAAATACAGTTCACTCATGATTAAAAGAAAAATATACTCATGACACTATCTGATGATATAAGGTGTTTTACAGTAGCCTATGAAACTTAAAAAAAATATTATGAAATTAAATACAACAAATATACACCACACTATATAGTAAAGTAATAAAAATTAAACAAAACTTCTAATTTTCGGAGACCATTAGAAAAATAATAGGAAATGTTGAGCTGGATGATTAGAGAATGTAGCCGATTCATCATTGGCCTCATTCACAGATGAAATTAAGCTAATTAGTTATTTTCAAATGAAATTTAGATAGTTAGAATAATCAAAACTATTAGCAAAATTCAAATTAAAATTTAATAACTGATTATTTTCCTCATAGTAATAAATCTAATCATAATTTAGTTTAATCAATTACCTATGTATCATTAATAAATGAACTGAATTGATTGTCCAGTTCTAGTAAAAAATTGTATTTAATATTTATTTAATTCTCTTAATGAATGATTATCACAGAAATGAGTTACACAGGGTTGATTTAAAAGTAAAAATCAGCTGTGTGTTTCATGATTAGGTTATTCTGTAATGTACTTATGAAAGTATGTTCAAGACATTGTGTCTGTAAAACAGCAACAAAAACTATTAAAAGCAATCCTAATCAGCAATATTTGTATAATGATTACCATCAATTCAATATTTTGATGAAGTTTGTAGTTACAATCTGACATTGAAAATAAAAAAAAGTATTTTTTTCTGTAATATCTATTTCTTACATTCTTACAAAACTCAAAATTTATAATTTTTCTATACTGAAAATGTATTTTGAATTGGTACTGCTTACCTTCTCTCTCTAACATACAAGATTAGCATACCACAAGACTCGTACTCTCCCCTCACTGGAATTAGGGTCATTCCATGTCAAATCGTCCACATTTGGAAAATTATCCAGGTGACCCCCCCTCAGAATGCCTTGAAAGAATTCACATGTGCTCATCTACCCATATAATGAAAAACTGCCAAAGATTAGATCAATATCTTTAATAGTTTCTGATTTACAGCCCTGTAAAATTTAATTAATTTTTTTTTTTATTTTTGGCAAATTTATTTTCAGGCAACTTTGGCTGCTTAAAGTTGCAAGAGTAATGGTGGTAGAAGGCTGAAATTTGCTACACTGAATTAATCTCACAGAATTCAAAAATGGTTTCAAACCAAGTTTATCTCTCTTAGGATTTGCATAGTGAAGCTGTAAAATTGCCTGAAAACCCATAGCTCTAAGACTTAATATGATACAAAGCTGAATTTTTTCAAATTTCCTATAACATATCAGTTGATAAATCAGCAATTGTTGTAATTAAAAGTCTGTTAGATCTCCTGTAAAAAAATTTAGTTGCGTGCAACTTTTTATGATTTCAGAGGATACTTTAAAAAATTATAACTCAAAAAATAGGTTGAACACCATCCTGATATTTTTTGTACATCATATTCAGAGATGTAAGAATATATGATACAAATCTGAAAAGGCTGAATAACTGGCGACATGGTCAAACTGTGGACTGAAGTAGGGCTATTTTTAGTTAAATCATAAAAAGTTGCATGCAGCTACATTTTTTTGCAGGAGATCTAACAGACTTTTAATTAAAACAACTGCTGATTTATCAACTGATATGTTATAGGAAATTAAAAAACAAAATTCAGCTTTGTATCATATTAAGTCTCAGAGCTATGGCTTATTACATAAGCCAATGTTTTTTACGATTTTGGGTTTTCAGATGATTTTACTGCCCAACTATGCAAATCTTAAGAGAGATAAACTTGGTTTGAGACCATTTTTGAATTCTGTGAGATTAATTCAGTCAGTGTAGCGAATTTCAGCCTTCTACCACCATTACTCTTGCAGTTTTAAGCAGTCAAAGTTGCCTGAAAATGAATTTGCCAAAAATAAAAAAAATTAACAATTTTACAGGGCTGTAAATCAGAAACTATTAGAGATATTGATCAAATCTTTGGCAAATTTTCATTATATGGGTAGATTAGCACGTGAATTTTTCAAGCCATTCTATGGGGGGTCACCTGCAGTCCCCTGGATGATTTGACATGGAATGACCCATTAGTAAATTCCTATGCATCTTTTATGCAAATTCGTCATCCATCAACCAACAGTGTCACAGCACACTCACGTAATGCGTGCAACTCCCTCTACCAAACCTTCACTTTGAGGTTTGACAGGTGTGAGCACTGGTGAAGTAAAGTGGAAAGTTGGGAAGTGTAACAAGAAATAAGTATTTATTGGAAATATATTTCCAATACAGGAAAAATTATAACTTCCTTATATATACTGTACTTACCTCCTCTTACAAAATTAGCTAAAATCACACATTGAGAAGGTTGGAAATCATGAAGAATGATTAAGGCACATCGAATCATATTCTGTAAATCAGCTACATAAAAATCTCTAAAAAATACTGACATCCTACAAGGGTAGGATGAAGAACATACCATCTACACCTCCAACTCAGTTATAGGGGATTAAGACCCACTTTAATTACTATGCACTACACAAGCATCAGCACCTGACAGCAATATAGCATTTGGGACTAACCATCCAGCAGGGAAAGGATGGATTCAACTTGTGCAAGGACTACGTTAATTGGTTCACTTGAATCTAACACCTTAATGCTGAGAACATTTGCAAAAGTAAGATGAGAGCTCCCAATCAAAAGAGGTGAGCTGCATTTGCTACAGATTAACTCCACTTGGTATGGAACCTGTAACAGATAGCCACATCTACTGGTAAGATGACAGATTAACTCAATTGTATGTGCAAAAAAGATGGAATAAAGAAAGGCCCCTGAAAAAAGGAAAAAGGGCAAAACTTACCAATTAAAGATGCACCAAAATCTAGAGCATAGCCACAGGTGGAAGCCAAAATCCCAATACAAATGAAAGCACCATGTGAGGAGGATAATTGGAGGTTAACATAATAAGCGTGGCCCACATGCCAGCTTGGAGAATCTTCTTGAATGAATGATGAAGATGGGAAGTGATGGAAGATAGAGAGAAGTAGGCAAGTGGACCAGAAGGCAGACCCATTTCATAAAGGAAGAAGGACAGCCATGGAACACAAAGGCAGTTACAAGTATCCCAGAGGATAGTTGCAATGCAATATAACACCCTAAGGCCCCAAAAGGTTACAGCAGTCTATCTGTGTCTGGATAAGGGTAAAGATGGGAGACAGAAGGTAGAGAAAAAGAAGAAACACCCTTCTTGAGTTGCTATGGTCTTAAGAAGAAAGGAATGATCAGAATAAAGTAGAAGATAGATTATGAGAAAGACTGGCAATGTCCACGGGCCAAAACGAAAAGGAAATAGATCTTATGGGACAATGAAACAAGCAGCATGAGGAAAGTGGTTCAAAGAAAGGAAGAGTCAGGATACACAGGAGACAACTGAATCTGAAAGAAATGCATGAGAATGGATAACAGGTAAAATAAAAAATGGATGAATGGAAGTAGCTAACTGGTAGGCAATTAGAGGTGCGAAGCCAGATCTCCTTATCTGAAAGGAATGCATGAAAATGGAGAACAGGTGAAATAAAAATCCTACATAGCAAATGGATGAATTGAAGTAGCTAACAGGTAGACATTTAGAACTGTGAAGCCAGATCTCCTTACCTAAAAGGAATGTATGAGAATGGAGAATAGGCAAAATAAAAATCCTACAGTAACTGGCAAAATACATGGTATAGGAGAAGATGGCTCTATATTTGGAAATTGAAGACATTGAAAACCCATGGTTGAAAAGCCAGGTGAGAAAGTCTGCCAACTGAGCCATTGAAGGTCTTGGCAGCAGGAAATCCCGTGCCAGCAGAATAACTGCAAAGAATTTTCCTTATGCCTCAGTAAATTTCCATGGAAAATGGATGAATGGAAGTAGCTAACAGGTAGGCAACTAGAGCTGTGAAATCAGATCTCCTTACCAAGGACCATACAAAAGCCATATATGAAAATGCAGGATGGAGAAACTGGGATTAAGAGTCAAGGATAAAGGTTAATGCAAAAGAGGGAGAAACAGAGGAAAAGGAACTGGTAGTTATAGTAGTAAACTTCGGTGCCTTGGAAAACAGAGCTGTGTTTAACAATGGTGTGCAATCAGGAGAACCAAATATGGAATAAAATGTACCAGAGAAATCACTCAATGAAGCAAACAGATGAAAAGGTACACAAAGGTATTTGTGAGACCAATCCTGGTTCAAGGCATTAATAGCCTGAGCCTGTGAATGCAGGACAGGTGACAAGGTCTTGATGACTAACAAATACTGTTAATGCTTAACCACCTCTTAAGCTGTGAAAAAAACATTAGATTAATCCCTCTGAAAGAACTTTTGTGACCCAGTAATCCTCAACAAAGAGTAGCCAGCAAAGAAAAAAATCCAAAAACCAAGCTCTTACTGGCACGTGAATCAAGGAGGTAGTCACCAGTACTAGAGATGACAGACAATACATTATCAAAGTCCTTGATGAGAGGATACACCTGGACTGGAAGTCATGGACAAGGGATGAGAGAGTAAAGGACAGGAGACAGGAATAGGAGGCATAGAAGGCTCAAAATGAGCCATAAAAGTTGAAAGGATGGATATTATTTACAGCTGGATATCATCAGGGACCATGGTAAAGATATAATGTGAAATTCAAAGAGCAAGATATAAATTCTTGAGATAGGTGGATAGCAAATTAACTCAAGCCAGCATGTATTCCCTACCAATAAGATCCCAACAACAAAGAAACCACATACATAACAACAGAATAAAGGAGGATATATGGGCCAAAGTGGAAGATAGAAGGTGAGAAGTATTGGCAGAAAGTCCCTCATGATTTCTGTGGAGATCCTCAAAGAGGAGATGTATGGAATACAAATACCAGAAGAAAGTGATAAGAGTAATACAAAGGTGAAAATATTGGGCATGTGTGAGGTTAACATTAGATTCAGGAATTACTTTCCAGAGAGGCAACAAGGAATCCAATAACTGGTAATCCAGAAACAGAAATTCAGCCCAATTATGAGTTAGGGCATACTGATCAGAGGCTCTCAGAGGGCACAGCACACTGATTTCGTCACTTAACTGGAAGAGAAAGTGATTACAATGTTTTGATTTTTACAATATCAAAACAGGGAGGAAAACCAAAAAGAGTTGAGAAGAATGCTCTTGCAACAAAGAAGGATGGGTGGAATAAGAAATCCAGGAAAGAGATAAAACATCACAACCCTCAGGTACAAAATCCATGAAAGCCATGGAAAATCTACTGGAATCTTAAGGCTGGAACTAGGAAGGAACAGCATACCCAGGAGGAGGAAAAATTGTCATCATGCTAAAGAACATCAGCCACATCAGAAAGAGCTTGAGTAACATCAGGTGACAAAGGATGACCAAGTATCACTCAATCTTCCAATAAAGAAAATCAGAAAGAGCTGTTGAGTTGCCTGCAAATGAGGCCTGAGACAGAAGACGTATCATTGGTGTGACCCCTGAAGTGGTAATTTTAATTTTGGATTTTATGACTGACTAAACTGCCCAAAAAGCAACAACTCTAAAGTGAGAGAAAAGTAGTAATGTAAAACTATAATAATAAAACTACTTCAAATAGAAATAAAAATGTATTATATGGGAAGCCACAAAGCACAAGAGAAGAAGATATTTGTACTCAAAAGCTGCCAAGTGAGAAGTAAAGGTTCAGTAGTGTAGTACAGAGGGAGTCACATAAATCATGTTACACTACTATTGGTTAATGAATGACTCATGATGATTTGCATAAAGACATGCAGAAATATATTAATTTCAATGATGGGGGGGCACAAGGCTTGTGGCATGCATAAATAAAACATTCACATCTAGAGGACAGCACTAAACAAGAATATCTAAATTTGCAAGATAAGGTAAGTACAGTATCAGAATATATTTTGTTTCTAAGATTCATAATTAAAATATATATATGAGCATCCTGCCTGGAGAACATAGGTGAGGAACAGTACTATAATTTCTTAAATCTTTATCAGGTCAAAGTAAGTGGCATCAAGAATCTAACAGTTCATTATTTAAATGCTGTGCTATTAGGGTGAATTAGTGGTGTTTATTTACTATACAGATTTATGTTACATGAACAGAAGCCACAAGATGATAAACCTTTCCTGCATTTCAGTAAAAGACAAGAAGGAAGAATAAGCGAGTTCCTCGGACCTTAAAAACGTGGGCATTAACACAGAAAACATGTACTTAAATACCTTAAATAAGGACATATGTAATAAGTTACTTTAATGGATGGAAGGATGGTTGAGAGAAGGCAGCAAATTATTTATGGAGTTCAGCTTAATTGGACTAATGTTATGAGTAGTATATGCCTTTCATTATTTACTTATTTGATGAATTTTCCAAAGGTATTAAAGAGCTAACTTTATTTTGAAAGTGAAAGACTAGAAGGAAGGCAGCACCCCCACTGCCAACTCTTACGCTGCTCTTTACCAATGGATAGTGTAATTGGCCATCATATAATAATGCCCTCTCAGTTAACAATGTCTGATAACAGGATTTGAACCTGCAACTCAAATAATAAGTTGAGCATCCTAACCACCAATCTAATGTCCTTCATGAATTAAAAAAAGCCCTTGATGTCTCACACAAGGGAGCATTACACCTGTGTATTTCTCACTAGATTAACTAACCAAAACAAAACTACACTATTATGCTTATATGTTTGAAGTTAAGCACAAAGCAACACAATGGGCTATCTGTGCTCTCCCCTCCACAGTTATCAAACCTGGATTCAAGCATTCTAAGTCTGCATATATATATATATACTGCTGTGTCACAGAGGCAAATTATTATGCATTCAGTTATTACTATTTAATAACACTTCTTCACTAAAACTTGACTTAATATACCCCCCTAATGGAAAATGATACCAAAGTATTTACAGAAGATTTTATTTATTATCACAGTATTACAAACCTGTAGATGGAAAAATAGATATCTGTTGTTGTCCAAAAGTTCAGGATGAAGATTATTCACCATGGCAATAGCCTCCTGAATTTTACCACTTTGTATTGCATCACGGATTTTAATTCTTTCATCTAGGGTATCCAAATCCACTGCAGGACTAATTCCAGATTCTATACGAAATTTTTCTGCTGCTTCTTTAAATCCCTCTTAAAAAAATTACAAATAATACTTTCAATAAACTTGCATGTTAGGCAAAATACATGGTATCACATGTTAAAATTTTAGTGAATATTTAGCTGTTAATAACACAAATACACAATATGCCATGTATGTATGAGCTACAGCAGTACTTTTATAAACATGGATATTATGAGGTGTTCACATTTCATTGTCTATCCTAAACACTGATAACCCTGTAAACTAAGTTCTGAAATGTAACTTATACAATAGTCAAAACACAAAGTTCCATTACAACATTAATGCTTTCCAGATGTTTCTCACTTTCTTAATCCCTACATTTTCACTAAAGTAATAATTGAAAAAAATTTACACATATACATTACATACTCATAAACCCAACCTTGACAAGTTAGAAATAAAAGTTATAAATACAAATGCACCAGCATCACTTTTACTTTTCAATAAATGCTTGGAGCTTAATATAAAACTGTATATGAGGAAGTTAAGTCCAGCCTACTGTTTGAGAACCATGATTAACAGGTAGAAATGTAATCACAATAATGGCTTCTAAATAATCAGCAGGTTACTGAACTGCAGGATAAAGACAATCTGCCATGGGGAAAAAAAAGCTTTAGCAAATAATTTTTTCTTCATGTACATTTTTGCCAGTCTATTTTAAAAAAATAAACCCCTAATTTTTAATAATCTGTCTTATATAAATATAAAGTCATCTGAAAAGTTAGCCTTAAATAACTAAGACAAAAGTACCATTACCCAAAGCCTCACTAAACACTCCTATCATCTCATTCCCAAGATAGTAATGCTAATTTCTATTACTCTAATCCTTACTACAGCTGTACCACAGGAAGTTTGCAAATCCAGAGTCTATTATTTAAATTATCTTCAAATAGATTTTTCTTAACATTACATCTTACATTCATCACTAGACTTTCTATTAATGGTCATTCTGCTTTGCATTATTTTTAAAGGAATGATGTGAGCTATCCCTACATTTACTTCATTTTTCCAAAGATATAATTTTCCTATACTGAAAATGTATTTCCAATAGGTACTTGCCTCCTCTCACATAAATAGCTACTCTCATTCAGTGATGCTTTCTATATGCAAAACAATTTTTAAGCATGTCACAAGCCTTTTATCTCCCCTCAATCATAATTACCTGATTTCAATGCATCTCTCATGCAAATCATTATGCGATAACTTTCCAACAAGATAACAAGCATATGTAGTTTCCTCTATTCAATTACATCAAACTATAACTGAGTTTTAGCAGGATGGAAAGTGTGAGTAAAGGAAAGTATCCACTGGAAATACACTTCCAATGTAGGAAAATTATAACTCTTGATACAATACATCATCTCACATAAATAGCTACAATCCCACACTGAATAGGTGGCAGGACATGTGTGAGGGAAAAATAGAATCATCCTTCAAAAGCATCCAAACAATGCTCCCTAAGATGAGACAGTCCAATTCTAAGATCTGATGTGGGAGACTGCACCGCTTCTGAACCAGGTATAATCTTTGCCCATTATACAAAGGTATTACACATATAGATGGGAAGGGGAGGAGTAGAGGAGAGGAACACATTCAAATGGGAGGGAACTAATGTTGGATAGTGATATGAACCATACAATATTTATGAAACTACATCAGAGAAAATATAAAAGTGAGTACAATTAAAAGGATATGTCCACATATAGAGAAGTCAGGGCACAATGGACAGTACAAGGCAAGTCAACTACATTTAAACCTATGCCACTGAAAACTGACATCCATGAAGGGGTAGACTGAGAAACACAACATTGATAAATCAACTACAATCCAAAACCTGCCACCAGGTACTAACATCCACATGGGGGGTAGGAAAGAGGATCATACCACTTGTAAGTTTACTACATTTCAAAACCCAATCCACTGGAAACCAATATCTACATGAAGGTAGGAAAGAGGATACTATCTTAATTTCAAGTTAATGAGACCAGAGGAAATTAAAAACCTCTATACCCATGAACAGGGCACATGTGAAGATAAGAAATTGATCAATCAATCTTGGAACTTAAAATATCTGGTATAAAAAAAAAGATGCCTGCATAATATAAACCATCTTCCTCAAACTTGAAATTCACTGGAACCACAACAAGCACAGTAACATCTTCAGAATAATAAATGTTGAGGATAATGGAAGGAGGAAACCTGTAATAATCTGCAAATACCTTCACTATTAGCCACAACATACATTTAATAACAAAAGTATAATTGAAGGAGGAGTGTAGACATCTTTAACACATGTGAGAACTTAAGTAGATTGTTTCAACTCTAAATCCAAAACCCAGTCACTGGGAACCAACATCCACATTGGAGTAGGTGGAAGAATGCCAACTGAAGGGGTGAAATGCAATTTCAATGGCTCACTACCATTTACACGTGTTTCATACTGGATGATATCACAACCAAAACACCACTACCCTACTCTCAAATGAATAGTTTTATAATCATTGCTATATCTTGTATTTCATTAACCCATTCAGAAAGATGCTTCCACAGTCAAATGAGCCCCCATGCAGTTTATTATGTTAAGTATCATAATTTATCCCAGATGAGTCTTAAATTTATTATTTTATGTATGTTACATATTACAATTTCAAATAACTGGAAATTTTAATTTAGAAATGAATTAAAGGTTAATATTTATCAAATTTATAATATTTGCCTACAAGATTGTTTGTTTTTTGAATTTTGCACACAGCTACACAAGGGTTATTTGCACTAGCCATTCCTAATTTAGCAGTGTAAGATTAGAGGGAAGGCAGCTAGTGGTCACCACCCACTGCCAACTCTTGGGCTACCCTTTTCCCAACAAATAGTGGAATTAGCCATCACATTATA
Source organism: Tachypleus tridentatus (assembly GCF_004210375.1). Taxonomy (NCBI): domain Eukaryota; kingdom Metazoa; phylum Arthropoda; class Merostomata; order Xiphosura; family Limulidae; genus Tachypleus; species Tachypleus tridentatus. Next base: position 105,932,963 of record NC_134832.1, read on the forward strand.
ATGCCTCCACAGCTGAAAGGGCGAGCATATTTGGTGTGACGGAGATTCAAACCCGTAACCCTCAGATTACGAGTCAAACGCCTAAATCCATCTGGCCATGCAGGGCCACCTACAAGATTGATACACACCATTTCCCTTCTTAACAGAAATATATTTTAATATATAAACAACAATATAATTTGTAATAATGGTTATTACTAATAGTTATTACAAATAATGGTTTATATACAAGGGTTTTACAAACTTAAAAACAATACCGAGTCTCATATCTGGTCTGGAGCTGAATATTTTTATCAACGATCCGGGTCAACGATGAGAAAATTAATTTTGAGTTGATATTGTCACATTTTGCTTAAGCTTGTTATCTTGGTTGGCCTTGCACTGTTTACGAGCTCGGTTTTTACTGACAAAGATATTTAATGTCTTCATAGAAATACTAATGTCCAAAGTTAATTCACTAAGTTGAATGGTTTATGATGTTTGAAAACTGTAAATATGCCTAGTCAAATATCTGTTGTTTTTGGATTAATAAGTATTAATTACAATTATATCTTCCAAAGCCTACAGCACACTTGACTGTAGCTGACTAATAATATTAATACTGTCTCTTGATGCAATAGTGTAAAGTTTGAGGAGAGATTCTAAATTGTTCAACAATGTTCAAAAACACTAGTGTTTACATAAAACAAATATCATTTACACTTACTCTCAAGAATCTTCTAGTTTTAGAAAACTTGTACAATACACACCCAACAATGTAAGTCACATGCATAAAAAACTATCCTGAAACAAACCTAAATATTAAACTGACTCTTGTGTATAAATCTTTGGGATGATTCTGCTATGGAAAGATTGAGATAAGCATCAGTAACACTGAACTAGGTCATCCAAAGCCTTAGTGCAAATTGCCATTGCAGGTTAAGAAATAATGCCATCAGAAAATGAAGAAGATAAAAAATATTGATTGAGGTAAGAAAGATCAATGATTGGAAACCAATCTCCTGTCTCCCTGGGTACAACAAACAAGTGAGAATAAAATCCTGGAAAAATATGATCAATCATATCTACTGCCATTTTGACTAATAACTCTCTTATAGCCTGGAAACAAAGCTGCACTTGTTGTGGATCTGTAGGAGGTGAAAAGCACTGGATTTTGAAGATATGGGGAGGGAGTGTTGATATGAATTGAATGGCCAACCCTGATACCATAAAATGGAGTACCTATGCAGCCATGGTGAAAGAACTCCTGATGTAAAGAAAATTTATATATAGTGTCATCAAATGGTGTTTTGGAATAGACAATTACATCACACGATAAAAACTGATGTTGAGAAATACTGATTGGATAAGATCAATAAAAACTACACTTACTTTGATGTTTTCAGAGCTAAATTGGTTTTATTTTATTCCAAGCTACTCTGACTTTCCTCCTAGAAGGCTATAAGTTACATTATCAAAAAACCTTTTATGAAATTTACAGATACTAACGTTTCATTCAGATCACAGTGAAATAAACCTATAACCAACATATCAAATTTAAAAAAAATTATATATAAAATCAATCAAAACTTTATTGCATAAATTTTAAATTTGAAGTTTTCTACATGTGAATGAAGAAATACAAATATATTTTTGGTAATTTTTAATTCAGTGATCCAATTTTGCTCTGTGGGAAAGAGTAGATGCAACTGGGCCTACAGAGGGTTAAATTATCTTGAAAATGTAGCTACAAGTGAATAGTTCAATTATTAAAATTACTTTATGTTGTTTTTAAATTTAAGTTGGTTTTTCATTCTTTTTAAATTTTGTAATATTCTTCCTCCCTCTCATGTAAAAAGGCACTAAAATATGAAAAACAATAACACTGCAACATAATTACAAATGTATATGAAAGTTTATAATCAGTTTCTTATATCCTAATTAATTCCAAAAGGCTTTAATGAATGTTCTTCATTTGTCATATAAGTAACTCATTCACGATCTGTTTTAATCATTTTTGATTACAGAACATGACTTATCAAATAACATAAATATAAACAAGTTAAGGAATGCAACTCACCTGTTTCTAAGTAGTCCATTATTAGACGATTCATATCAGCACGTTGTATGTGTAGACTTTCTAACTTTTGCAACCACTCTTCTTTTGTTATTTCATCTGGTTTTTCTCCTGCGAATCAAGAGTACAATAAGAGTACAATCTCCCATGTTTAAAACAAACATAAATCAAACTTATTTGTAAATCAATAAAGACTGTTCATTTTGTGTATTACTTTGTGACCATCTTTCTCAGTCTAGGTTATTCAGAGATCTAGCATATTATTCTGTAGTAAATGTTCTTATTGGATCTCTTGTTGTTCTTGGACCAGTCTTGTACCTCTACAGTTAGCTCAGTTTTACTTAAATATACAACAGAATATTGCTACTGCATCAATACAATGTAACAGGGACATCAGTTGCTATGAAACAAAGATGGCAGTTGCTTCTCCAACCTTGGTTTAAAATAAATACATGTCTATAAATACATCTAATCAAAATCTTCTCAGATGTGAAAAAAAAAAGTACAGCCAAAAAAAGGATTAAAACTTGCAACTTAAAGGAATGAAACCAAAACTGGCAGCTATGCTTATAGCACTGATAAGAATTTTACAGAAAATATCCATTCAATAGTTAGCTAGGTCACATATTTTGTTTTACCCACCATTATGTTTCAAGTTGAACAAAAATTGCAATTTGGTTAACTAATGAATGAATATTTAATATAAAATGCTTACTGATGCTATAAGCATAGCTACCAGTTTGGCTCCCACTCTTGATTTTGTTTCTTTGAGTCTCGCACTACCCAATCCATTTTCTCACACTTAAGGTATTTTTGTTTAGACATACAACTTTCTGTCAAAACACACCAACAAATCACAGCAAATAAGAAAGTGACACTTGATAATAACAAATATTAGCTTTAGAATCAAAACTGTATTCTTCAGAACACACCTTTACTTCACAGAATCAAACTAGGTACTTTAAAATATATGGTACTACTTTTGCCTCTTTAAAACAGTATTAAATTCTTTTATAATAACACCATGGAAACTAGAATAAGTTTCTTGTTATCATCTGCATACACTTGGAATAGCCATATCAAGCATCATGTACACTAATTACTTAAGCTAATATCACATGAAGTTAACACATTTTAATTAGGATAATTTCATAAAATTTAGCAAACCTGTACTGGAAAGTTAGCAATGAATAATCAATAACAATCATCCACCTACTTAATTCTTTTGACATCTTTCAACCAAAAGCTATCATCAGAAGCCTCAATGTAGAAGAGGGGATACAAACTGTTGGTATGTTTACCCATTTATTCCACAGTAGCTCTGCACATGGCCATATCCAATTTGGACTAATTAACTAACTCCATCATCACTGCCAGTGAACAATTAATTTCATGTAATAGCAGAATCATACATATAATAAACCTATTAACCTCTTATTAGTACATTAAGTTCCTTATTCTACTGAACTTTGAGAATAATTATTATTGCTCATCAGTGGTGAAAGTAAGATGGTACAGTGTACCAATAGGATTTTGTCAAGATAATTCCAAGATTTGGCTTATCATAACAGTTTTTAGCAACATAGTTGGGTGTTGTGTTATATTGTTGTAAGGAAACATACTGTACTTCAGACTACTTCTAGTCAAATGTGGCACATGCATGTGATTTAGGTATTACTTCAGATTCCTATCCTACCTAGAAAATATTTTCAAATAAAATTAAAGTAGACTTTTTTTTTTTTTACTGCCCCAATTGAGTGTAGTGGCTGTTAGTATTAAAATGTTGAAGCTTTGGTACAAAGAAGTCAGGTCTTTGGTGTTGCTAGCTCTGAAGAGGATGCTGCTGATTCACAAAAGGATTTAGATCATTTAGCAAATTTGGCAAATGAACAGCAGATGGGTTTTAATTATAATAAATTCAAGATAATGTATGTAAGTTACCATTATTTGAATTATAAGTATAATTTGGATGGAAATAACCTTAATAGTGTTATGACAAAAAGGAATCTTGGTGTTCTGACTGATCACTGTATTAAGACACTCAAGTAGTGTGCTGCTGCAAGTAATAGGGCAAATATGATTTTATGTTTTATCTAGAAAAATACTAAATACAAGTCTATAAAGGTTATAATTTCATTGAGGTCACTGGTTAGGCTACATTTTGAGTATTGTGTTCAGTCTTGGGCTTCTTACCTTAGAAAGGATATTGACTTGTAGGGAAGAATTCAAAGGAGGGTTACTAGAATGGTGCCTAAGGTGGAGGGATTTCTGTACAACCACAGAGTGAAATCTCTCATATTGTTTCCTCTTGAAAATTGTTGGGGTGGGGTTCTGATTGAAGTGCTTAAAACTGTAAAAAGAATTGAAAGCATTGATATAATGTTTTTTTCACACTTAACAGTGAGAACAATATGACTAGGACACACAAATACAAATTTTTGCAGAGCAGGAGTCGTCTTCAGCCAAGGCAGTTTTATTTCTTTTTTAACAGGGTGATTGGCATTTGGATGTTGTGGAAGCAGTAAATTGAGGTATTTTAAAGAGAAAACTTGATAAGTATATGAATGACAAGGGCTGCCTGTAAAATTTTTAAAAATTTATTTGTTAGTAGTTTTAGTGTAGAGGATGGAACAGTTGAAATGGACCAATAGGTCCTACGTCATCCCAAAATCTTATGGTATAAAATGTGGGTAGGAGAATGGTTAGCACTGCTACTGTACCAGTAAGAATTTAAAAATACATTTACCACATTTGCTTACAGCCTCCAGTATATGAATATATTTAATAAAGACAATGGGGAGGACAAAGAAAATTATACAAATATGTAAAAAAAAATAACAAAAAGTATTTTAAAAAACAGTATAAATAAAAAATGAAGCTAATCTTACAGGGTGTATGCATAATGTAATAATAAATGAGTAAAATGCTTATTTCAGAATTTGCCATATTATACAACAACAAAAATATAGTACTTTTTATTTTTTGTTTAATTTTTACTTTTTTCCATTGCCTTTTATACCACCACTCTCAATACACATATAACTATCCCAAATAGATAATATATGTACATCATCTGTTTCAATGTCCAACTAAAGGCAATACAAAAGTATTTCAGAAAGGCTTAATATCAACAAGGTGAATGAGAATAGCAGCACCTAATACATTTTCTGAAAGACTTGCTCCAACTTCAGATAACACTGAAAGCAAACTTCAAGTCTAAAATACACATTAGGATAGTGGACAATTATGAAATATTCAAATAATATCCCACAATAACCCATTCCTGTGGATCCATAATTATGGCCATTCAATTCTGGCCACTTGTAAAAATAATGTACAAAACACTAGAGTAATCATAGCATAGTTAACATTATGATATTTTGCATGCATATATTTTATCCTTTATCAGTTCTTTTGATACTTTATTTTGCCAACTAAGTTAATCATCATTCCTAGTTTAAAGTCATTAAAAAAAAGGATAAAATGGCTAAAGATTTACTTATGACTTATGACCTTGCCTTGATAATGTTACAATATAAAGTGTTTTTTTTTTAAATATTAATTTCTTGGTTAAATCATGACAATGGTGAGAAATTACACACAGTCTCACTGAAGCATGCTGAATAAACAATACATCTTACAACAAATCATTTTATTACATCCATAAAAAAAAAAACGTTGTAGAAGCTTTAAAGTTGAAAATAATTATCATAACTACCAGTCAACATATCTTATACTAATTACTTAAGGAAGAGAACTATCATTACCAAAGCAAAAATATCACTATCACTATATCAGCATCAATAACACCAGCGAGTAGTATTTCTATTGCAGTAACATGAAGGGCAAAATTGCTAAGAATTCCACTTATATTTTTAAGTTGCAGTACCGCTAGCAGTAGTAGAGTAGTAATTAGTACAGTCAGGAACCGTATTACTGATATTATTGCATTACATTTACAAAGTGGAGTAATTACAATTTACATTGCATATTTAATTTGCACTTGGAGCACTGTTGTAACTTGTAGGCCTAAGCACACATTGTTGTACACTTGAACAACAGATACATGTACGCAAATTTATATCAGACCAAATTTGAAATGTTCTTACGTGACTTTATTTGTTGAGCCATTTGATAAATATGATTCTCCAGGAAAAATCTCAATCAAATAACCAAATCTTCAGTAAATCTCGTAATATTTAAATCAACATTACTATTGGAAGAAAGGACTCCGTACAGCCTTTCACTCTAACCATTAAAAAGTACTAATAAAAACAGAATATTTTTTCCCTTTATTTTTCTTAGAGGTGGCCACTAGACCCAAAACATTGTTGAAACTTACTTATTAATATACATATGAGTAAGTGCTGATTTGTTTAAAATATCATACGATAACCTTCCTAAAATAACATATTATGATACATGAAATACCATAAAATTACTGGGTTTTTTTTCACAGTAAATCGATATATGAATTGGTAGGTATAAAATAACACAAATATAACAGTTGTGTGAAGGAGGTATTTGTTCTTTTTAATCCTAATATTAAATACAATAAAAAAGTTGAAAATACGATTGGAATATCCTATAACAGAAATTTCCACTCATGGTCAGCAGCCCCTTCGGGGTCCGCGATAATATTTGATGGGGTTCGCAATAATATGCCAAATTTATAAAATTACCATTTACTAAAAAAGTAATAAAGAAGATAGAATCTTAAAACATTATAAAACTATTACAGCAATATATACAAATACCAATTTATTAACTGAAATTAACATCAATTGAAGTATTTAAATTCATTGTACGTCTGACACTGTTGCCTGCCGATTGAGAAAACAAGACAGTTGGTTTCCAGTTGAGGAGGCACGGCATGGCCTTGTTAGTTAGGGTGTTCGACTGGTAATTTGAGGGCCCCGGGCTAGAATTTCCGTCACACCAAATATGCCCGCCCTTTCAGCCGTGGGGAAGTTATAATGTTACAGTCAATCCCACTGTTCGTTGGTAAAAGAATAACCCAAGAGTTGGCGGTGGATGGTGATAACTAGCTGCCTTCTCTCTAGTCTTCCACTGCGTAATTAGGGAGAGCTAGCACAGATAACTCTCGTGTAGCTTTGTGCGATATTCAAAATAGAACAAATCGAACTTCCAGATGAATTGATGCATATAAAATCAAAGTATGTAAGTAAAATAAATATGGAGCTGGTACTTCATTTGAAACTGTCAGCCACTAATCTAGAAATTCGCAAGATTCTCTCGGCAAAACAGTATCATCCTTCACATTAAAGTAAGTCTTAAGAGTTTTTTTATTTTTCATATTCAAATCTATTTTCTTAAAACTAGAGTCAAACTGTAAAGGTAGTAAAATATGTATATGATACAAGAGTTACAAATGATAAAAAAAATTTAATAGGAGATGGTTCGTCAACACTGTAAAGAAGTTTAAAGGTGTCCGCCGGTTGGCAAAGTTTGAGAACTCCTGTCCTAGAACATTTATTTTGTTACTCGCTATAACAGCGGTCCGATTTATAACGCTAGAATTAGGGGTTCGATTTCTCTTGGTGAACATAGCAGATAGCCCGATGTGAGTTTGCTATAAGGAAAACACACGAACATTTATTTCAATATGAAATAGTTACATACACACAGCTACGACAGAAAGTGTTCGTACCCCTGCGTCTCGAGTAGTTTTTTGCTCATAACTTAAAAAGTATCACGATTAGACTAATAGACGTAAAATATGTTATAAATATTATACTGACACACATCTACATAAATTTTTATGTAACTTAAACGACAAATAAACTATTTATGAACAAATAACCAAAAATAAGAGGAGCAGAAAGTGTTCGTACATTTCAGAACGTGTGAAATAACTGTTATTCCCATAAAATTTTGTTTAGTTTGGCGAATAAACTACGTTATACCATTACAGAACTAGACACTAGGTGCATAATTATTGGGATTTAGCCAGCAAAAAATTTACTTCCGGCAATTTAGCGCTGTCTCCATCATTACCTGCTTAGTCATCATGGCGAACAGGAAACAACTCTCCAGTGATTTAAAAAACCGAATTATTGTAAAATACAAGTCTTGTGTGTCTCTTTCCGGTATTGCTACACAAGTTAATATGTCGAAATCTACTGTTTAAAGCATAATTGCTAAGTTTAAGCTCACAAGACTAACAACTAACCTCCCTCGTTCCGGACGCCCCACCAAATTTCCAGAGAGAACCAAGAGGAAGTTTCTCAGAAAAGTTAGTAGGAACCCTCGTTTAACACGTAATGACATACAAAAACTGGTAAGGGAAACTGGGGTTGAAGTAAGCACCTCTACAGTTACTAATACGTTACGCTCTTCTGGGTTAAAAGGATGCCGTCCTCGTAGAACGCCATATTTAAAGCCTGTTCATTTAGAAGCACGATTGAGGTATGCAAGAAAGCATGTAGATAAACCCTTTACCTATTGGAAGAGTATTCTTTGGTCAGACAAGACTAAATTCGAGATTTTCGGCCACAATGATGTTCGAAATATTTTCCGTAAGAAGGGGGAATGAAATATTCAAAGAACACCGTTCCTACAGTTAAACACGGAGGTGGCTCGATCATGCTATGGGGTTTCTTCAGCTCTTCTAGTGTAGGCAGCCTTCACCGTGTCAACGGAATCATGAAAAAAGAAGAGTACGTTGATATATTAGGCACTTATGTCAAGAATGATGCTCGGAACTTATGGCTTGGGCGTCATTGGATCTTCCAGCACGACAATGACCATAAGCACATCGAAATATGTGCAATCTTGGTTGCAGAGGAACCATATAAGCGTTCTGGAGTGGCCATCGCAGTCAACAGATTTCAACCCAATTGAAAACGTTTGGCATGAGTTGAAGACCAGGGTTCATCAGCGTCGTCCCACAAACTTGCAAGAGTTGGAGGCCTTCTGTAAAGAAGAATGAAAGAAAATACCAGTTGAGTACTGTCAAACGATCATGGAGGGCTATGAGGAGAGATTGCGCCAAGTAATTCACCTGAAAGGCTTCACAACTGAACATTAAAGTAGACGCACGAACACTTTCTGCCCCTCCTATGTTTGATTATTTGTTTATAAACAGTTTATTTGTCGTTCAATTTACAAAAAAAACAACAACATGTAGATGTGTGTTAGTATAATATTTATAACACACTATATTTTCATTATCCTAATCGTAATACTTTTTTAAAATATGAGGAAAAGACTACTCACGACGCAGGGGTACGAACACTTTCTGTCGTAACTGTATCACCAAATATGGCTAAAACTTTTCAGGCTAATGTTAAAGCAAAGTAACCTTAAAAGGAGAGAGCAACGTTGAACAAAATGTTTTTCAGTTGAAGCATTAACAATGCGGTAGGACAGTAGTGCGTTTTTGTTTTTTTGTGTTTTTCTTATAGCAAAGTTACATCGGGGTATCTGCTAAGCCCATCGAGAACAATAGTAAGTTTACGAACTTATAGTACTAAAATCTAGGGATCAATTATTCGTGGTGAATACAGCAGATGTCTTAATATGGCTTTGCTCTAAAGCAGATAAACAACTCCTAATAACTAAAATTACAGTTATCATATGGCTGTGATATTATATTACAGTCGTGTAAATCAAAATATGTATTTATATATCTTATATCTCGGAAGAAACTAATTTCCTGAGGAATTTTATAAGTTTAAGAATATACTCAAATATATACAAATTAAATAAATACAACACTAAATATGAGTCTTGATGCTCAATCTAGAGATATGTGATTCTCGTAACTTCTTTTTTATTTTATTATTTATTAAACTAATCTTAACTATCAAACTTTTACACTCACTGGTCCCCACGCAAAAATTCTGCGTTAACCGTCACTAATTCTGAGCTGATAGACTAGACTGAAAGCAACTAGTCAACATCACCTACTGCAACCTCTTAAACAATTTAAAAATAGTGAGATTACACCGTTACGATTATAACATACCCACAGATCCAAGTTGTAAAACTGGAATTTTTGGCAAAAGAACACAACCACAGATTCACAGTTTAATACCTGAGTAGAAACTAAGAGCTTAAAGTTGATCAGAAACTGAATATTGATCAATCTTTGGTAGCAAAATGGAGTACTAAAAATTTTAATCTGAGAAGAATAAATATTATGACTCATGACCCAGAGAATAAAAACAACAACAATAGTAAAAACAGTTTTTTTTTAGAAACGGTCATATGACAATTAAACAAAAAGTAGATTTGCCATTCTTATACCATAGCCATTAAATATATCGAGCCTCAGTTAAAAGCTTTCTGTGTTATTTGATTCTTCTTGAAGAGCTGTAGAATAAAAAGTACCTGGAATCGAAAAGTATTTCGTAGTACTATTTACCGTTATTTGGTATCTAATAAAAAAACATCTTATGTGTGAGAAAAATGTGCAGCCAAAAAAAAAGATCTACTGTTCGAAAGGAATGAAATCAAAATTGGCGGTAGAGTTAGTGGCTACATTTATAGCATTTATAATAATTTTACAGCAAATAGTCGTTCATTAGTTAGCCAAACTGCGTTTTTTGATCAAGTTGGGACACGCTGATAAGTAAAGCAAAATACATAACCCAGGTAACTAATGAACAGGGCCCAGTATGGCCAGGTGGTTAGGGCGCTTGACTCACAAACCTTACGAGCATTATTATGTGATAGTCAATCCCACTGTTCGTTGGTAAAAGAGTAGCTCAAAAGCTACTCAAGATTTCGTGATGACTCACTTCCCTCGCTCTAGTCTTTCACTGCTAAACCAGACAGCTAATGCACATAGTCGTCGAGTAGCTTTGCGCAAAATTCAAAACAAATTAATTAAAGAATGTTTGCTGTAATGCCTTTTAATGTTATCGGCTTGGTCGCCAGTTTTGATTTCATTTTTTAAAGTCGCATGCTCAATCCTTTTTTCACACCTAACGTGTTTTCCATTAAATATCACGACTTTCTGACAATACACACCAACAAATCAGATCATATAAAAAATCGACACTCGACAGTAACCAACATTAGTTTTAGGATCGCAACTCTATTATTCTGAATACACCTATACTTTACAGAACTAACCAGGTTATTTAAAATATATGGTGGCAATTTTCTTGTTTACAACACCGTTAACAGCTTCCTTTATGCAACATCATGAATACTAGATTAACAATTTCTTGTCATCATCTATATGTACTCGAAACAGCCGTATTAAGCATCGTTATTTACACTAACTGCTTAAGCTAATACCACGTTAAACGCTCTTTAATTAAGATAATTGTATAAAATTTAGCAAATTTGTGCAGAAAAGTTGACAATGAATAATCTTTAATAACCGTCCACCCACATGATTATTTTGAAAACATGAGCTAGAAACTGCTAATTTAGTTTGTTTAGCCTTACCAATATTTATGTATATCGCACTTGGTTTTTCATCCTGTAGTTTTGCTACTGTAAATCAACTGACCTTAATCGAAAGGACAAAACTAAAAAACGGTGAAACTAGTGTCAAAACATGAGACTGATTGGTCGAGTAATTTTTTGCGTAGGTTTTGTTTGTTTTTGAATTTCGCACAAAGCTACTTGAGGGCTATCTGTGCTAGCCGTCCCTAATTTAGCAGTGTAAGACTAGAGGGAAGGCAGCTAATCATCATAACCCACCGCCAACTCTTGGGCTACTGTTTTACCAACGAATAGTGGGATTGACTGTCAAATTATAACGCCCCCACGGCTGAAAGGGCGAGCATGTTTGGCGCGACGGGGATGCGAACCCACAACCCTCAGATTACGAGTTGCACGCCTTAACACGCTTGGCCATGCCGGCCCTTTTACATAAAAATGTAATTCGAAATTTAGCGAATTTTGTTGAATAACTTTACACAAGTGGCTTATATTTAAGTCAAATTTCATAGCTAATTATAGATTATAAAGATTTATTGGTGTATCAAAATCATAAGAAATCTATAGAAGTTAAGTATGTTCTTTTATAAAATAATGTCAGTACTTTTAAGGCAAAAAAAAAGGAAGAAACTGAATCAAAAGTGTAAATGTTATATCTCGTAAACGGATTGGCGTGTAATGTGGTGTGTGAATTAAGGGTCTAGTAGTAGACTTATCCTGAAAATATGTAATAGTTTGGTTTAAAACAGTCCAAACAACAGAAAGTGGAAACAGTTACTAAACTATCACTTTTGTTAATAACACAGAATGTGTTGCAAGGGCTCTTTTGGTGGCCGCACGACACACTTTCGTGTGCTTTGTTTTTTTATCACTGATTGGAGATGTGTAAGAGGGAATTGACAGGCAAGTTCAAGTAAACCTATCATAATTTGATTTATGGTATTTACATCTGCTTTTGCGTGTTTGTTTCAAATATTTGTTGTTGTTTTTTTGTTTTGTTTAGCTCAGTTGTTGATACGAAAACGCGCTTTCATACTTTCGCCGAATGGGTAAAGTAGTTCAATAACATATTGCTTAAGTTTCTGACTGTCTAATTCTGTTGACCTAAACAAATATCTAATTATGTTAGATTCAACGTATTGCAAATTATAATACATTATATAATGAAACGAAACTAATTTACTTTTCTAAGTTGGATTTTCGCTACTCGAGATAAATGCAGTTTTAATAATTACAAAAAATAATTATTGAGCAATATAATTTTTAACGAGCATTTTGTATTTATTGACTTATATTATTTTATAAAGAATATTGCTTCTATCATCGCGCGGCCTGGCATGGCTTATCGCGTAAGGCGTGCGACTCGTAATCCGAGGGTCGCGGGTTCGCGTCCGCGTCGCGCCAAACATGTTTGTCCTCCCAGCCGTGGGGGCGTTATAATGTTACGGTCAATCCCACTATTCGTTGGTAAAAGAGTAGCCCAAGAGTTGGTGGTGGGTGGTGATGACTAGCTGCCTTCCCTCTAGTCTTACACTACTAAATTAGGGACGGCTAGCACAGATAGCCCTCGAGTAGCTTTGTGCGAAATTCCAAAAAAAACAAACAAATTCTATCATCGCACGCTAAAATACTTTTACTTTTTTTGTTTGAAGAAACAATAATATATATAATATCCACTAGATGGCAGGAGCCAATAATTCAATGTTTTTTGACTTGAACTGTTAGTACAGAAGATGGCGTGTTGAGAGGGATGTAAGGTATAAGAGTGAGAGTGATATGGAAGCTTGACTTTTGTGAAGAATGCGGGTTTTCGAATTTTGATTTTATTGTGCCAATAGGAAACAAAAATGGCAGCTGAAAGGTAAGTAATTTTCAGCAGTTTGTGGATCAGTTGTTTACTCTTAGCTTATACAATTAAACCGTAAGTGCCACTAGTACTCTGGTGTTAGATTGAGTGGCTTCAGCCGTCCTGCTACTACAACAGATATCCACGGGAACGTAGCATCGAGAAGTTGCTTAGCTGTAGCGTTCCTTTGTTGGCATTGGTTAATGATTTATATATACATTTATTATATATTGAAATTATATAAAAATTTAATACAACACAGAGGTTAAACTTGGCTAATTTGAGTTAAGTTTTTGTCTGTTCCTTCGAATGAGATTCGAGTGACTTGCTTTGCAAGCTTTTCATAATTAACAAATGTATGCTAATCTAATGAATATTTTTAATTTTTACACGCTTTCATACAAAATGTTTGCTGGTAGTTTTGCCATCACCATTTTGTGTGTGATTTAATTTGTATATTTATGACACGTTTAAATTAAAACATTTGCCAGCTTTACGCAACAAATATGGGTTGATACACTTATTAAATGTTGAGACTAATTATATATGTATGTTTTGATTAATACAGCATCGGTTTTTACCGAGCTAAATTGGGCCAAGATTTTACGTTTATGCGTAATAAGTTTAGATTTTTAAAATTTCAAATTCAAAGTGTACTTTGTGAACTGTTCTTTATAACAAAGATTTATGCATTTACTTTTTTGCTCATCAAGAACAATGAATAACTGTCTCATTTTTTCATCACTTATGTTGTAACAGAGGCTTAAAACTTTTATTCAGTGTTTCTTGTTTTGTTGTTCAGAGCAAAACTACACAATGGGCTGTCAGTGCTCTGCTCATTGTGAGACGCGGGTATCGAAACCCAATTTTAAAATTTATGAGCCCTTATATTTACCGCAAAGCCATCTGGGCTTTATAGAGAATAATTTTATAAACCTTCAGTTCTAATTATAAAATGTTCAAGTTGGTTGACTCATTCCCTGATTATTTAAATTATTGACAGTTTAATCGTTACTCAGATGTGCGCATCGTCTTAGAATATTGGAAACAATGCCAACGAACCGGGTTTTATTCACCATGGGACGTTTATGTGTTGTTATTCTTCTTGTAGTGATATCTTTTTTTATTAAGATTTTTTTTCATTTGGGATGTGGTTTTTAACTATGATTTGTGGATAAAAGTAGTGGACATTCTTAAATTGTTTTATCCATAAATAAGAAATTCAGAACGAAATATATGTATTTTCTAACTTTTAAAAAGCTTGTAAAATATGTCTTATGAAAATAATAGTCTTAAGACTATCTAAATGCCAAGCAGCGGTGGAGGAAAGAGTTGCAAAGTGAGTCCGTAGGTACGATGACCACTTGATTTTTGCACCTAAGGATGTGATGAACATGTAATTATATAAATGTAATAGGACTGTATGTTTTTCTTTTGTATGCCCATGTAACATCTTCGCAGGGTATGGATGGATCTCTCCAAAATTGGTATGAAAGTTTATTAAGTCCCTGGAGAGGTACATACGATTTTGTCAGTTTTGCTGTTTTTATGGGCGTTTTTTTTTGTTGTTGTTCTGCGTTTCTTACCACTGTTTCACCCCTGTTGATGGATCTTTACCAAATTTGGCATGAAGGTTTGTTGAGTCAATGCTGAGATGCATGCAAACTCTCAGTTTCACATTTTTTATTTTACAGTTTTTATGGGCGTTTTTTTTACAATTACATATAAGGGAAGCAGTTTTTCATGATCTAAGATAACCTTTCACTAATCATGAATTTACGTAACTATCCGTCCAAAGGTTGAGTACTCCAGCTAATTTTAAAATATTCCATGTGTCTTAATAGTAGACTTTCATTCAAACGTTGCAGAAAATACTGGAGAAAAACATTTTGATAAGTTTTTAATCTTTATCCTTAACGGTTTTGAGGCCTTCCAGTGACACAGCAGAATGTCTACGGACTCACAACGCTAGAAATCGGGTTTCAATACAAGTAGTGGGCAGAGCACAGATCGTCCATTGTGTAGCTTGGTGCTTAATAACAAATAATAGCTGTTTTGAGACTATATGAGACATCAAATGTGAAAAGCAGGCAGTTGCGACGGTTGAATATTTAGTGTAAATTCTAATCAAATGCCTTTCTTCAAAGTCGACGTTTTTTTGTTTTTTTTC
Organism: Tachypleus tridentatus; assembly: GCF_004210375.1. NCBI lineage: Eukaryota > Metazoa > Arthropoda > Merostomata > Xiphosura > Limulidae > Tachypleus > Tachypleus tridentatus. The sequence continues at coordinate 105,948,455 of NC_134832.1, forward strand.
TGATACTGAGATGATCTAACGAGAAGCGAAGTAAATAACGGCAGTTTTCGTTATTCGTTACTGATCATGTTTGTTTTTCTAGGTTTATATTTGTGAAATTTCACACTGTTTTATTATTATGTAGCTTGTGTAATTTTTTAGCTTTAAGATATTGCTGGGAAACGCGGAATAAAATATTCTTTATTACTGAATTGGAAAATAATTTTTTTGTACACATTTTCTAAGTTTGACCATTTGTCAAAAATAATGTTCGACATAATTCTTTGCTTTTTCGTACAGTTCTAACCTTGTATGTGTATTTTATAACTCTGTATGACTTGAAATTCAAGTTGAATGTAGAAAGGACGTCAACATTTTTGGAATACAATGTTTGAAATATACTTCTAGAAACAATAAGAAAACACAGTGAACAGACAAAGGGTTAGCTAAAAAAATTAAGTGAGCAGAAAGTAAATGTTGCATAACCGGGTTAATAGTGTAAGAAATGTATTTCTAGGGGGCGTGTGCTCATAAAACTGTTTTAACTGACACTCTTCATCAAAACAAAGGAAGAAACTACATGAAAAACTTTAGCGACCATTGGTGTTAAAGTACTTGTATTTTTTACATTGCCTATTTAAATTTCCTAGGAATTTTGACAAGTAACAGTTTAAAGTAACCCTTTATTAACTTTGTGACAACCCCTAAATGGTGGTGGTGATGGGGAGGGAAATACGTCGTTAATTTACGTATGGGTTATTATTACTGACAGTTAACTTAGTTGAATGGGATTAGTCTTTTCTTGGATATTATCTCTTTAAATAAACAAATATTTTATATTTTGTTTTCTCGATGACTCAAGTAATAATTTCGGTTACTTGCCAGATGTATTCTTTAGCGATCACTGTTGCCATGACACTTTTATTGTACTTTGATATTCTGTGCACGACAGAGCTAATTGTGTAGCGGTTAACACCAAATTAAATAATGAGGTTTATAAAAAGAGACAAAAGAGTTATTTAAAAAACAATTTCCGCTTCGCGTTTTATAGTGGGGCTGTTATTGATTTCCAATTCATTAAAAATTACAGTAGTGATAATAGCCTAGGGTTATTTTTTAATATTTTTCAATAAGCTATTAACATTAAATTGACAGATCTGAATGATCCTTTAGTGTGGTAGATCATACAGGGTTTAGGGGTTGTTAGGTACTAAATTATTGATTGCTCTTCGAACATCCATGATGAAACTTTGTCCCGTAACTTCGTTGATAAAAAAAAAAAAAAAACAACAACAAACAAAAACTATGATTTGAGAACTTTCAGCCGATTTAAAAAAATAACGAAAGTAAGATATCTCAACTGCTTAACTCAAGGTTAAATCAATTAGTGCATACTATAATGAGTTATCTATATAAACAATACGAAGCTTGCATGTAGCTGTTGTTGGCGTTAGATACGGTAATTGCCGATCGTGGTTAAGTAATTAATTTATTACTATATTAACTAAAGTACCACAGGCACACTGCAAATAAAGAACTGCATTAAAAACATTAAATCTAAACATTTGTTAAATGACAATATAATTTGTCTACTGTGCTAGTGATTAGTGTTTTTCTAATGTAATAGGGAAGGAATGCCAACATCGGGAGGTATGTTTACCTTACTTATCCCCAAGTATCTTCGTTTTTATTTATTTATTTTCTTTTACTTTCGAGAGGAGTCACCTTCCCACAACTGTCTGCAGGCAGTGAAGGGTGATGTAGATGTGGGACATTGTGGGTTTGGGTACCCACATCTCGCTTTCCTAATTTCTATTTCTTTTGATGATTTGATTTCATTTTTTTTGTTATCTATTCATGTGAGACTAACGAACGGAGATTAAGACTGATAGATGGTGTATCTCGACCGCAATGTGGGTCCTACTTCCTCAGTTACCTCCAAAATCCAGGGCACGCTATATATCCCACATTATAGCCTGTACCCCGGGGATTCTTTTTATTTATGCAGCGCATTTAATTTTTGTTTGGGCTTGTCTTTGTTCATTATTATAAAAGCAAAGATTTGTTTTTCGTTGTTTTTTTTTTGGGGAGCAACAGAAAGTACTCGTAAAATATGAATCATTGTGTACGTACTACACAAAAGAAAAATATCTTAGGAAATCAATTATATAATAATAATAATTTAATATAAGCTCAATTTTACTGTGAACCATGAGTAACTAATGTAATAATTAGGAACTACAAGCTTCGTTTTCAGAGCGAACTGCGTGTTGACACTGATCTTATCAGTACTGTACTTTGTATCCTTCGATATTATAACTTTAAACTACCTTAAGTTTACACACACACACACACACACACACACACACACACACACACACACACTTGTATTCACTCTGACGTATATGTTTAAAAATTCAGTGCTGTGCAAAAGTGTAAGGACAAAGTAAAAATTTAGATTTCAGGCTACTTTCAAAGAACACTGTAAGGAGAATCACAGGTGAAACATCAAAATGCTATTAATATTTATACTTAGTACGAGAAAAACATAGTGAAAGTGCTTGAGTTTAACAAGCAGTTAATGTTTTGTGTGTCCCACTTGTGTTTTAATGACTGTAGACAGTTATTCAGACATTGTTGCAACACATTTAATCAAACTATCAAATTGTATCCGATTTACTCCCATACAGTTTACTTGGACATAACTTTTGACTTCTCAAGTTTTCGATCTATCAGATTTCAGATTTGCATAAATGGGATGAGGTCAGGATCTGTGGGGACCATTGAATCATTTGAATGACTACAGCAGTTTCTTTCTTGGCTAAGAATTTTTTGCATAGGTTGAATGAGTATTTGGGGGTCATTATCTTATTGGTAGTAGAATATTTTACCTATAATATACAAAGCACTGGATATACAATGATGGATCAATATATATCTTAGAACGGCTGGTATTGCTATTAACACTTTTACTAATAAAGCAGAGAACGACGTTTCAACTTTCCTTGATCATCTTCAGGTATGACTTAAGAAAGTCGAAACGTTGTTCTTTGCTTTATTAGTAAAAGTGTTGATACCCACACCGGCCGTTCTGAAATACATTTTTATTTCAATTGGGTTTTTCGTCATCAAGAACATATCAGTATCTGATGGTATTTGCGCTGGTCCATTATTTCATCTATTTTGCAAATATCTGCTGTCGCTTCAGCAGAAAAAAACATTGTTATGTTTCATGGCAGAAGCTATGCGTTAAAATAAATATCTTTCACATTTCTTCCACTGGACGTACAACCTACGCTTTGAACCAAATATTTCAAATTTGGACTCATCCGTCCATGAAGCCCGTTTCCAGTAATGAACAGTCCAGTTTTATACTGACGTTATTTAGAGATAGAAGCAAAGGTTTCTTAACTGCTACCCGACCAAATATTCTATTCTCATTCAGTCTTTTTTGATACTGTTGATCTGGATGTTTTTCTGTTATTAGGTCGTTCATCTCATGCTTGACATCAGTGGTAGTCTTCCTTATATCCTGAATGCTACATAAATGAAGATAAGTACTTAACATCAGTATAATTGAGATTGGGTGTTCTACTTTTTCTTTCCTATTTTCATATTTGCCTGTCTCGATCTCACGATCTAGGGTGTGCTTGACGGTATTTAGGGAGCATTTCAAGTCAGCAACAATTTGTTGGAGAGTCCAACCAGCGTGATGTGAAGCGTTTATGCGAACCCTGTGCCCTGTTGACAGCTCTCTACGCTTTTTTGACCGTCGCATGATAAGAAAAGTTAAAAACTGTTTCTTTTAAGGTTTATTTGTGGAATGCTAATAAATAGTTTTTTTTTCTAGCAGATATCGGAACTGTATGCTAGCTCCTTGCTAGCTACCTACTTTCTATATAGTTAAGACAATGCGTGGGGTACCATGACAGTTATTTGAGATCCTAAATTGAATCGGTATATTCATTCAACCAGAACCCTTATGGCATGTTCTTGGTACAAGTATATGGGAATTCTAAATAATAAGTTTTCTCACTCTGGTTCATTAGTTAACCAGGTTGTGTTTTTTGTTTAGTTTGGGACACGATGATGGATAAAACATAATATGCGGCCTGGCTAATTAATGAATAATTATCTATTGTAAAATTATTATCAGTGCTATAAGTGTATTTACCAGTTTTGTCGCCAAATTTTGATTTCATTCCTTTAAGTCGCACACTAAATCCTTTTTTTTTTTTTTTTGACGTACCTTTTTCTCATTAAGGTGTTTTTGATCAGATGTCATGACTTTTCGTCATTTCACACCAACAAACCACAGCAAGTAAGAAAGTGATACTCGATAGTAAACAACATTAGTTTTAGGATTGCAATTCTGTTATTCTGAATAGACTTTTACTTTACAGAACCAACCAGATTCTTTAAAATGTATAGTGTTAATAATTAAGTGAAGCCGTTGAATTTAGATTAACAGCTTCTTGTCACGCTCCCATGCAATCAGTATAGCTGTATCAAGCATCATTATTTATACTATTTGCTAAAGATAATATCATGTGATTCTAAGCCATGTTTAATTGGGATAATTTCATACAATTTAATACATTTGTACTGAAGAGTTGGCAGTGAATAATCATTAATATTCGTCCAACCGTATTATTCTTTTTAAAAACTTGAACAAAAAACTACTAACTTTATTTACTTGGACTAACCAATACTCATGTATCTGTATTATGTTCTTTCACAGACTCCTAACTGTAGGTTAAAAAGAACTAACTGTGTACCAAATTTGAAAAAAAGATCCGTTCCTTTAGTGCGAAGAAAAAAAGGAAGAAACTCAACCAAAATTGGAGATGTTATATGTCGGGCATTTTTTAATGAATTGCCTTGAAATTTGGTATGTGAAATAAGAGTTCAGTAGAGCAGACCCACAGACAATATTAGTTACTTTGGATGATCACAGTCCGAGATACAGAAGGTGGAATATCGATAAACTCTAACTCCTGTTATTAACGTATAGTGTGTCCAGTATCAGGATGTTATGGCTGCACGCTACACTGCCGTGTGTTTTTATTACAACTACGACGTAGTCGTTCTTTGTTTCAGGCTAAGATGTTATAAATTAAAATGCTTTCTGAATGGAAATGTGTATTGTCAGTTTTTGCTCTACTCTTCGAATACTTAATGTTTGAAGTTATCGAAAATTTGGAAGAAGAAACATCTCCAGTTCAAACTTATATGTATACTCATATACTTATTTGATTATTTTGTTTGTTTCGGATAATCGTTTAAAACTGTAGCTATCGTCGCTAGCCGTCCCTAATTTTAACCTGAGATATTAGAGAGAAAACAGCCAAAGAACTGCACCCATCGCAAACTCTTTGGTTCTATAATCGAAGAGTGAGATTTGACTGTCACTCTGATAAAAGCACTCAGAGCCATAAAGCTTGATATGACAGAAACGGCAGTCTTTAGTTCTAGCAGCGAAAAACCGCTGGCTTTCATTCCTCTAGTGACACAGTGCAGTAGTTGACAAGTTGCAAGTAGAAGCAGTATAGTAATTGACAATTTGCAAAACAGTCACAGTTTAAAACATGAATATGAGTCTCTCAGGTTTGTCTTGCATGTTTAAGTACTTTAGGCATAGCTCATAATTAATTATCGTTTTTAATTAGCACGAAGGTTCATGTAAGCAGATCACCTTGCAATTTTATTTCGCTGTTGATTTGCTCCCCGCTAGTACGGCGGTATGTCTCCGGATTACAACGCTAAAATCAGGGGTTCGATTCCCATCGGTGGGCTGAGTAGATAGCCCGATGTGGCTTTGCTATAAGAAAAACACAAACATACACGTTTTTGATTTATTTGAAATGCTCCCAGTGACACAGCGGTATGTTTGCGGACATACAACGCTAGAAATCAGGTTTCGATACCAATGGTAGGAAGAACCCAGATAGCCCACAATGTAGCTTTGTGCTTAACTTCAAAACAACAAGAGTTATACGAAGTAATCGCAGTCATAATTCGTATGTTATTTGAGAATTCAGTTAAAGAATAATTCGACACTCTTTTGTTAAAGCTTGAAAGAATAATCATCGGTTTTAGTGTAAAGCTATAATCTGGCTAATCTTGATTCCATCTTACTATATATATAACTGCATGATAAAGTTCTCTTACATTAAAACAGTATGGAAAAACCTTGAACTAATTATTTATCGTTTTTATTTGTGATACAAGAGGAATACTGTTAATTTTCACTTTATTTTAACATTTTAATAGGAGCTTCATTTCAAGAAATGCTTGAGGGAGCAAAGTGGCCCCCATTTTATTTAGGGTTCTAATGTAGGGCGTTATCTGCGTAAACATAGTAATCTGGCCGGATTAGAAATGTTTCACATTTATATTACAATTCAAAAGATGCAGAAGAGATTTGAACTTTAATATTTTTATTTAAATGTTAAAATAATGTTAATTTTATAAAATGTGTCTTCTGCTTATATCCATCCCCAAAAACGTGCCTCTGGCGTCAAATGTGTTTTTATACAGCAGAGGTCAATCAACTAATATGCAATCGACGAACTAGCACAAATCCTTGAATGATTTGTTAAAGTCCTTTCATTAAATTAGCTTGTACGTAGTTTATCTAAGAACATGTATACTCCTTGGATCTCTTTGAGCTTGAAGCGTTTTTACTTATGCGTATGGCAGTCAGAACTGGCTCGAATAAACATTACACCATTCACTCATCTTGTGCAACATTTGGTTTTCATTTTTCGCCTATCTATTGCTTCAACTATTATTAGTATTAGTTTATTAGAGTCAGAACATACAATCTTTCCACCGTCAGTTGTGCTCGTGTGCATTCTGTTGAGAAATAACAATACTGATAATAATATAAAGAGATGATCCAATATTTACAGAATGTGGAAAAATCCAGTGCTTAGGATCCCGAATGTCTTTGATCCAGCTCTGCTAGAAAAGTCTGTCTCCGAAACATGATGTTTTGGGAAATTTCTATACCCTGTCTTTAAGAAAACGGGAAAACGAGACTCGGATGTATTATATGTAAGCGTTATTTGTCATTCATCAGATAGTGCGTGTTGTATAGGCCACGTGGGGAAGTGCAGCTGGCATTTCGGGTAGCCGCCAGATGTCAAAAGATTTGATTATTGAGAGGGAGTTTCTTTTTGTACGCGTAGATATTCCACTGCACCTTGGCGTAAAGACGAACTGGTTTAATCATTGAAGTCACTTTTATGTACTTTCATTCTTTCTAGGAAAACGTCATATAGCTTAAACTTTGTTAAGTATATGCCTTTGTTTTTCAGGGATGTTGAAGAAACAAGGTTTAGTATCCAGTTGTTAAAAATGTATTTTGAAGGATAGGGTAAAATATACAAGGTTTCTCTCATGCAGTCACTATAATGTATTCTAAATAAAGGTGAATTTAAAGTGCTTGAAACCTTTATCAAATAATTCAAGTATGAACAATCTGTTTAAAATGTACTTATTTTCATAAATATAAAGTCGTTACATAATTATTAATATTTATGTCGTGTGTTCCCGACATTAAATTGTTAACTCTATGAGAGTCTTATTTGTATACGCGTTAATTTGAAACTTTACGTAATAAGTATAGTAGGAAGGTTTTATTATCATTTGTACATTATTTTGTGGCTTTCTTTTCTTATGTAGAAAATACAATTAAAAACCTTGTCTTGCCTGAGCCATATTTCGAACTGGTTGTTTGCTACTTTTCGTTTTTTGCACTCATTTTTGCCTCCCCTTCCAGTGGCATAGTGGTATGTCTGCGGGCATATTCTGCTGGAAACCGGATTTTTCGATACCCGTGGTGGGCAGAGCACAGATAGCCCATTGTGTAGCTTTGTATTTAATTAGAAACAAATTGAACCGTCATCGTGTGGTTTGTTTCTGGATAGATTTATAATTAGTAATTATTAGTAATTCGCCAAATTAGGCATGTTCTGACGTCTGTTACATATTACAAGCTATATAAGGGTGGCCAACCTTTTTTTCTCGTTGGTTGTTACTAGGATATGTCCGTAACATTTTTTCATACAGATGTATTCAATTTAGACTTCTAGTGTTAACGAACCTTGTTAGCAGATGTATTAAGATCCTCTTGTTAGCCAGGACTAAAAGTAAAGTAAATATTTTCTCTGAACGCATTGCTTCTCAGACTAACCATTTTTAATTTATCTTGATCAGTGATCATTTGTGGATCTATATTCCTGTTTGCATATTTAAATAACTGGGTGTTTTAAAAAATGTTATTTCCTCAAAGTGTTCAGTCATATATATGCTGTATGTGTATATAGAGTGTGAGAGTAAGGGAAAAGCGAGAGAGAATTCAATTCTCGTTTCGTGTTAAATAGCTGTTATGCTTCAAATAAAATAATAAAAACATTCTGCCCCGAGATACAAAATAACTGGCTTACTGGTCCACCAGTGGCTTTGAGTTTAATTCTAGTAAAATAAATAATAGTAGTAACTATAAAACATTTGGTGTTAAAGCAAATAAATAAATTAGTGTTAATGAGAATCGTGTATTTAATTCTGATTTGTAATAACTTAAATGATAAAAATTGCAATTTACCATCTTAGTCTAGTATACATCTAAAGCAGTCTCCCGCTAGTACAGCGGTAAGTCTAGGGATTTAGAAAGCTAAAACCATTGGTTCGATTCCCCTCGGTGGATTCAATAGATAGCCTGATGTTGCTTTGCTATAAGAAAACACACACATACATCTGAAGTTCTAAACAGTTATTTAAGAATTGGCGAAAGACTTCTTCGGTACTAGATACGGCAGGTTTAGTGTAGTTTGTATGTCACCATTGTTCTTTACTTTATCTGTTAAGTCTTATAATTACGTTTGTATCAAACGTCGCCCATGACTCCAAATAATTATATATATGAATGACATATTCATTCAGAATGTGCCAGTTTAAATATTTGTTTAGCTTACGAAGTATCAATGAACGTCATTAGAAAACTTAAAGCACAATTTCTATTTTATTCTGCATTGCATAGAAAAATACTGATAAGTTCAAGGCCAAGAATGAAGTAATTTTAAAATTCCACTAAAACATTGATAGGCTTAGTAATAAGGCCTATATAGAATGATATGACACGATGTGTTATATTTTTTGCATTATTAAGAAGGAATCGTGTGCTGAGCTAACGTACATAATATCGTTATATAATAATTAGTTATTTTTGTCAGGTAAAGAGGTCTACAGAATTTTGATGTAACTATCGATACAGAGATGTTTTGAGGTTTTTAAATAAATGGTTTATCTCCGTTGGGACGAGTGTTGCATGTTGGTTAGCCTATTGAAGGGTTCGGCCTTTTAGACATGATGATGATAAACATGTTTCGCACTTTAACTGTAGACGTGTTATGAAAGAGCTGAACAAAGTCCTTGTGATTGCGGGTGTTGTCGGATTGGAGTCAATACTTCAGAATTAAGGACATTTCTACCTGAAATCTACTGACCCAGTTGTTTATTCCATGTACACAGAAGGTATTATAAGAGTTCAAATTTTCAATTGTCTTAATTATCGTATAGAATTATTCTATTATCTGTTTAATTTATCCAAATTACAATTAAAGGGTACAGGATGGCCAGGTGGTTAGGACGCTCGACTCTCAATCTGAGGGTCGCGGGTTCGAATCCCTGTCACATCAAACATGCGCACCCTTTAAGCCGTAGGGGCGTTATAATGTGACCGTCAGTTCCACTATTTGATGGTAAAAGAGTAGCCCAAGAGCTGGCGGTTGGTGTTGATGAATAGTTACCTTCCCTCTGGTCTTACACTGTTACATTAGGGACGATTAGCGTAGAAGGTTTTGCATCGTCAAATTACATTGTAGAAAGAGAACTACCCTAGGACTCATGGTGTGTTGGAACCTAAAGTTATGTTTATATATATGTGCTCACTTTGTAGCTCAAGCATAAACTTTGACATAATTTGTAGTCTTTGGGCTTGTGTTGATCAGATTAAGTCATGACATTATTATGAAGTGAGGCAACCGACAGGTATGCCGTTAGAGGTGCCAAGGATTGTAATCTTCGTCTGATAAGTTTGTCTTTTTTTTAATCGGAAATTTAGTTCTATTATAGTTAACACAGGAATGTTACAATTAAGAAAGGAATCAATAAAATATTTCAGATTACAATCATATATATTTAACAGTTGAGTTTCTTTTTACGTCCGTAGTATTTGGTTATTTATGTAATAAAATTCTAGCACAATAAATTAGATGATACGATAATGAACGAAACAAGCCATAGTCAAGAACCATTGTTTGCATTTTGTTGGGAGTTACGGCACATATAAATGATTAGTATATTATGTATATATTGTGTGTTACACACCTTTCTGATATAATTGGACTGCATTTCATTATTTCAAACTAAAGTGCTTTTACTTTCTTAATATCTCGTGTTATCAATGCTGAATGCTTTATAAATATGCTACCGAAACTACTCGTATTTGGCTTCGCTCGGGTTATTAGGTTTATATTCTAGATGAATATGTCAATATGTATTTTCTGAACTTATTTTAGCATATATTAACCCTTAAACAACGGGAATGTTGTAGGTAGCAGTATCAATTGATGATAGCTACCGTTTAAGGGTTAACAGTAAAAAAATATTTAAACATTTTTTTCTTCTCAGAAACATATAAACACTTTTTCTATGTGGTTTTCACATAGCTTGCTTCATTAAAAAGATGCCCACACACGTGAATAAGTAATGGCCAGGTGCACACCCTCAAGGTCCACTTAGCATGGATGCAAAGTTTCATGTTTTTAGGTTCTTTTCTCGTGGAGTTATGGCTAACACACACACACACACACACACACTTCCTTTTATTATTATAGATATACTTTGTTTGTGTAAGTACATACCTCCGAATATGTCTAAATAGGTTATGAAACTTTCATATTTAATTTCATATCAATTGGCTTTTTTTATAGCAAAATCTACCTCGCATGCTTATTATTACATCGGGACATTGGTTTTCTAATTTCAAGCACTATATGAAACTGGAGAAGCATGGTATTTTTTGGAAACATCGAGATTTTGCTTTTCAGAATCATTGTGAAAATTGGTAGTTTGTGATCAATCTAAATGACCTCTTTCCGTGACACCAGATTTACAAACATTACACGTTAAGACGAAGGTAGCTTTACACAAAACCCAGTTAATATAATAGAGATGTTACGATATTTTTTTTACGTATATAAAAGTTTAGTACACTATATTAAAACGATTTTGGAGCTTCATCGTGTCTTTGTCGCCATATTTAGTAATGCTCTCTTTGTCGGTTGTGGATCTTAACAATAGCCCTGAAGCATAGTTCCCTTTACCAAAGGTTTTGTCGCAAAGCTGTAAAGTCAAAAGCTCATTACCTGTTACAAGATCACTCGGTGGGACATTCGTAAGTTTACAGATTTACAACGGTAAAATCCGGGGTTCTATTCCCTGCGTGGGATAATCCACATAGTCCAGTGTGGCTTCGTTCTAAAAAACAAACAAAAACCTGTTACAAAACACCTCTTCTTTTACTTATCACAGTTCGGATATACCTTCTTGTAGGTGTCCTTATGGATTGTTTGGGTTCCCATGTTGGTCCATATACCCTTGCCTTCTCATTCCATTAAGTACAGGGGTATTCCCATTACGGAAATTCTAAGTCCTTGATCTGAACACAACTTTACGAGCTAAGGGTATGTATATTTGGTATGGGAAAGGGCTGTTACATACTCTCCTGAGAATTGATCGATTTTGGTTGGCTACTCGCTACCAATTATGAACGGCAAATAATATCAAAATGTAGTTCTTATACATTCGTTCCACCGCGACTTTATGTCGACTGTGTTTATCACGTGACTTCTTAAGTTTCATGTTCGAAATAGTTTTGATGTAACTTATTCAATCTTTTGTATATGTGCAAGCTCACATTTTGAACATGTCGTAGTATAGCGTTCTATTATGGTAATTTTGAGTGGCTAGGAAGTGTTTCCCTAGCAGTATTTGTTGGTGCTTTAATCATTTGTTCTCAGAAAGAGATAAGAGCGAAAAGTTATTGTCTTGGATGCTACAATATAAAAACACAGATCATTTGATTTTGCAAATTAGAAGATAAGACTAGCTTGCGTGAGAGGAGTATTGTAGCGATATTTGTGGTCTGAGTTGGTATTCATTTCATTATCATTAATTAATATTAGGTTAAATTTATAAAGGGAGGAGAGTTAATCGTGGTAGTGCCATTTTGCGAGCGCTACAGTAAATATATGTCTTTATACCGCCTTTAAAAAGGAGTGTCATTGAGTATGGACTTACAATTGATTAATGAACTGTGTTGCAGGAATTGAGGAGTTAATATAGAATAGAGGTTCTTAACCTTGTTGGAGGTACTGAACCCCGGAAGTTTCGTACTGGCATTCACTGGACCCTTCGTAGTTGGAAAAATAAAATATGAATTTTTTCAAATTCAAAACATAAGTAGATATTTTATTAGTGCACAAAATGAACCATGCATCAGTTGCACAAAATATCACTGTGTTTAAAGAACAAAACCAACAAAACATGAATCTCGCACAAAAACAAAAACATAACTCAATGAATATTTACTGCAAATAAATGTGACTTTTGCTGTTGCCTTTCAGAAACAAGTTCAGAAATGCGTGGCTTCACCTTGGCAAGTGCCACTCTCATATCATTTTCGCAACATTTTCGTTTTTATGCCTACTATCCTCGAAAAGGATTGCTCGCAAAGATACGTTGTAACAAACGGTATGAGTATCTCAAGGGCTTTCTTAGCAATAAGAGGGTACGCTACGATTTGGTGACACCAAAACTTTGAGAGCGTTGTTGTTCTGAAAAGTTGCTGTTGAACCTGGCTTTGCTGAAATTCAATGATTTCGTCGAGGTATTCATCGTTTACGTCTGCTGTCGCAACACTAAACGTGAACGGCTGTCTCACCCATGCTGGATATGACTCTCTGGTGGGGAAGTATCCGTCGAGAGACTTTGGGATCTCATCTAAGTGCATGGCAATTGCTTGCTTCAGTTCCCCAGGTACAGAAATGTCTCCGAATTCAGACACATCTTCGATCTTACTTACACAGTCGTCCAGCAGGGGAATGTTTACAAAGTTATCATTCTCTGTTCGTCGTTTCCATAACGGTAACTTTTTTTGAAAAGTCTTCAGGTTTTCTTCCGCTTCGATGATGTTGACTCCACCGCCCTGCATCTGTTGATTGAGATGATTGAGAGCATTGAAGATATCGGCCATGTACACCAAAATGAGAATGAACTCAGATTTTTCGAACCAATCTGCATGACAATGTTGGTGCTCTCGCAAAAACAGGGCTAATTTCACACGCATGACAAAAACACGATTCAGCATCTTTCCCCGGGATAACCACTGAACGTTAGAATAGTACAGAAGCACCTCAAATTCAGAGTCCATTTCATTAGACAGCTCTTTGAAGATGTGGTGCTTCAGAGCACTATTTCGCACAAAAATCACATATTCCACTACAATTTTTAATACTTTTGCCAGTTTTGAAGGCAAGGTTTTTGTTGCCAATACATGCCTATGCAGAACACAGTGCGTTACAATGATGTGTGATGCATCGGCTTTCACCAGCGCACCAAAACCAGAGTTTCGTCCCAGCATGACTGGAGCTCCGTCCGAACAAACTGCAGAAACCATATCCCACGAAAGATCGTTGTCTCTGAAGAAGTCATCCACAAGTTTATTCACGTCGGCTGCCTTAGTTGTTGTTGTAAGAGGCTTACACAATAAAAAGTCTTCTTTTAACTCGTGGTTCTTCACATAGCGCACGAACAACAAGCTGGTTTAGATTGGAAACGTCGGTGGTCTCGTCGAGTTGAAGGCTGAATTTTGCTGGTCTTGAAATCAGATCTGCAACTACTTGAGCCAAGATGTCATCGCTCATGTCATCTATTCTGCTGCTGATGGTGTCATTTGAAAGAGGAATTTGGGATAACTTACTTTCAGCAGCTTTTCCCAGCATGATATTTGCCATTTTCAACGCAGCTGGTTTTACGAGTGCTTCACCAATGGTGTGTGGTTTGCTCTGCTTTGCAATCAAGTTCGCAACTTTGTACGATGCTGTGAGGATCGGTTTGTTGATGGGTACAAAGCCGAGAACAGGCAAAGTAGCCTTTTCATCGAACCTGACTCTCTTTACTTTAAATTCAGCAAGCGTTGTGTTCTTGTATTTCCCATCTCCATGCAGCTTTAGGGAGTGTTCTCTTAGTTTTGCCGGTGCTGGACTAGAATTGCTCAACTTGACATTGCAAATCATGCATTGAGGGCGCTGACTCCTGTCATGTTCCGTTATACACGTGAATCCATATTGTACGTATTCGTTCAACTATTTTCTGTTTTTGCTCGACATAGTTAGTATGAAGGGATTGAAAGATTAGGAAAAAATCTCAAATGACGCACGATTACTACAGCCACAAGCCGATTACTAAGCACACGAAGTTCCCTGCAGCACAGATATTAAGGCCAAGTGATGTGACGTGTCAGCCGCAGTAGCCAATGATGGTCAAGTAGAGCATGATGTTACGAATTATATGAGTGGGCCGAACGGAATGGACACACACAGTGTGTGTGTGTGTGTGTGTGTGTGTGTCTTGACCTCCGCCGAACCCCTGAGACTGACTCACCGAACCCCTGGGGTTCGATTGAACCCAGGTTAAGAATCACTGATATAGAGACACTCAGAAAGATATACAAAAAAAATGAAACCTGTAATTTCTATATTTTACTCCTTGCAGTTAGTGAGAGTTTTTAAGTCAAGTTGTTAGGCTATTTTTGTTTTATGTACTTACATTTTTATATTTCACTCTTCGTTGTCAGTGAGACATTCTTAAATGAATTTATTATGCCATTTTTTTGTTTTATACACTCGTGAGTTGTTTGAACCGCATGTGCACGGATTCTGTGTTCAAATAACATAGAGCACGAGCTCACTAGTTCGTGACGTGTAACACCTGGCCCTTGTTGATAGTTTCTCATTATCAGGCGTTTGTTTTATACACCGTACAAGCATTTAAATATAAATATGTATGTGCGCGCACGCACACACACACACACAGAAGCCGTTGGAACCGAGGATGCTATAGCACCCTCATTTTTATATATTTAAGTTACATAGCAACTGTAACTTATTTTCTGCATATTTATTAGCTAAGCACCCACATTTGGGAACTCCTCTCACTGATATATGTATATATTTTTTTATGGAGGTTGGTGATTTTCGTGCCCACATTAGTGATAGTCCCTTAGTAATAAATTCTTTTGGTACCTTTACAGTTGTATAAAATGCATGGTTTATGGTATCTACACCTGTTTGACGAATTATCAATCTTTTATTGCGGTGTTGACATAAATTAGTGGTGAGACATAATCTGTTTGATGTGACTCTCTATGCATTGGCAAACACAGGTGAGTATTGCTCATGCACTAAGAAAGTTTAATTTACTATATGTATAGGCTACAAGTAGTAACAAATTGTATATTACTTTTTAGCTAGCGGAGACCTGCAAAATTCTTCCATTCAAATTATTATTTCTAACGGCACTTCTTTAAATTCAGGATTTCTATAATAACACAAAAAATTGTAATTGCACGAAATCTGTAAGTCCAGTTGTCTTTGGCCAGATATTTCGTTAAGCCTTCATTAAGTGCAGCCCATATTCGATAAAAAGAGGTAAACTGAGGCTGTGACTTACGTGATTTTTTTATTTATTTTAGTTAGGGGTAAATGTTATTGTATTTATCCTATCAGTAAATACACTTATAACGTTATTCTACGATCTAACACTAGATCGTTTTCAGAACTTTTATAAGAATTATTTTGCGTTTCTATATACAACATGTATCATAGTCACTTTAAAATATGTAGTAACATTACGAGAAAAAAAAAACAACAGAACTTCGTAAGGGAAATGTTCCATAATTTATTTTTTCATACACCTTCAGAATGTATAGTGAAAAAGTGTTAAACACGTCTGTTGTAAAGGCCAGTTTCTGTTTAGTATTCCATTATAAACGTGTTCCACACAAGGTCTCAAAATAACTAGAACAACTTGAGAGTACTTGCTGATTAGTGAGTGTGTTTAAACCAGTTATATAATCAAGAGTATCTGTCCTGCCTCATATTGGGGTAACGCCCGTGTTATCGAGGCAAAGCCAAAGCACGTCGTAACCAAACAACGTCCTTTCAACTTTTAATATTTTATCATAGCAACTTAGAAACTAGGACTTATGAGGCTATTAAACGTGTTTTGTACATGTTTATCTTTAAATTGATATAATTACTCGTTCGTTCTAGTTTTAAATAATAATTTTTAAGGTCAACTCGTTGAAAAATTCCCGTTATCTCTGAATATTTGTTTACTAAATTTTGTTCTTTCTCTATCGTTGGAATTACCAACGGTTATTTTGATTGCAGTTTCGGGTTACAATTGTTGGAGTTATTCATAGTTGATAAAAAAAAAAAAAACCCAACTTGGACTGTGTTGTCCTTTTAACCCTCTTCTTTTCATGTTAATTAGTGTTCTAACTTCTCCCACACCTCATAAAATGGTGCTAATACAGTTTTAATTTCAATCATATTTTTTCTTGAAAATGTTTTATTTGTAATCTGTACTTTTATAAAAGTAATTTTTATTTTGCGTTGGCTAACGTACCTAGACCAAAATTTTTTATACGTACTACATATTTATCAAATGACATTAAAACTCAAATAGTAATAAAAAAAAAAAAAGGATTATCACAGAGATGTCCAGTCAATGGCCCTTCTTCCTTCATGTCCGCAACTGTCACATTCACTTAACTCCCCTCAACTATAGAAGTAATTGCTAGACAACCTTATACATAAATATTTAGTTTTGGGGTTATTACAATGATACTGTTATTTGACAGTTAATCAAAAGAGTAATTTAGTGACCTTGTTTTCTGAGGCTGACAGCCCAGTTCCTCTCTTTACCCACTGAAGGACATCAGACTAGTAGTGCGGGTGAAAACTAACTGCAGGATAATGCAAGAAAAAAAGATTTTCTTTAATTATACCTGAAGATGTTGAAAATGACTGGCTTTAGACTAACTAAGAGTGTTATTCCCTCCAACCAAGTGGTTGCGTTTAAAGGAGTCGGTGCACGATTTATTTTCGAATCGGTTTATAAGTCATTATGTATTTGTTTTACATATAAGTAGAATAGTGTTTAAACTTGTATTGTTTATCTATGGCAAAGCTACTAAGATTATTTTGCCCGCCTTAGACAAGTCCGATTTTCAGAAAAGCTTAACTATCGTAGACATTTTTTAATAAAAGTTAAAATATAGCTTCTCTTGGGGACTTGAATGTTCGATCCATTTCTGATGTATACTGAACTGTATCTATCAGGATTAACGTTTGAAAAAGCAGAAATCAAAATAGCCGCCATAAAACGGGACAAGAGCCAATTTTGTACACTTTTGCTACAGTAAAACTTTTCAACCATTATTTTCCTCATAATTTTGAGATCTACTTTATAGTATCTTTGAAGATTAATCCTCAATAAAGGTGTAGTTGTAAGGTGGTTCTGCTATTGGTCAGGGCTTTATACTGAAGTTAAGTGTATGTAATATAATATATAGTCTTGAAATTTATTTGCGTAAGTGATTTTTTCTTTATAGAAGAACTTTAGTCATGTAAAAGAAAGGATGCCAAGAACAAATGACATAGATCCATGTTCGAACACTTATTTTAAATAATAGATGTCTTCGAATAATAAGAATATTTGCAAAGTGGTATGCCTGCGGACTTACAATGCTAGAAATCAGATTTTAATACCCTTGGTGAGCATAGTACAGGGAGCCCATCATGTAGGTTTGTGCTTAACTTCAAACAAACAATATTTTTGTGGCACTGTAGGTCATTCGGATTGAAAATATAAAAACAGTAGATGAAATAGTATAACTACATTTTGTTGAGGTATGGTAAAATAGCTCTCAACAAATTACATAGCATTATCGAATTGAAACAGTGGTTCTGCACCTCCTTTTTGGTGGACATTTTGTGTGGATGCATTTTTGATGGCCGAAACTTTGCCATAAAATTTAAAAGAAAAAAATCGATACAGTCACCAACTTCATGAGAAGAACAGTCTTTGAAAAGTTTACCATAACAGTAACATACAAAATCAGATTTCATTTATTTTTTTTTGGAAAACATTTATTGTTTAACTTTAAGTTTGAGAGATAAAGCTTGGCAGAAATGGATTCAACACCTTAAAGTTTTAGAAGTATCTAGCAACTTTCAATAAAAAAATGCCTGAAATTTCTTACAAAGTCATTTTTAAATTAGTCTACGTCCCTAATTTTGAACTACTGATTAATGGGAAAATGCCCCCAGTGGCACAGCGGTATGTCTGCGGATTTACAACGCTAGAAACCGGGTTTTGATACTCGTGGTGTGCAGAGCACGGATAGCCCATTGCGTAGCTTTATGCTTAATTACAAACAAACGATAAAGGGAAAACAAGCAGTAAGCTGCACCTCTCACTCAACCATCTACACTAAGTGATCGATTATCACTCTTATAACGCATCCATAGCAGGAAATAATAATAATAAAATGGAGGTGTTGCACAGATTCGAATTCGACTCATCAGTTCCGAAATCTAAATCTCTATTAAAGGGACAGCCAATGCGCTCTAGTATGTTGACAAGATAATATTATGGAAAAAATAAATAAATTTATTGTTAGTGGCCCGGCATGGCCAAGCGTGTTAAGGCGTGCGGCTCGTAATCTGAGGGTCGCGGGTTCGCATCCTGGTCGCGCCAAACATGTTCGTCCTTTCAGTCGTGGGGGCGTTATAAAGTGACGGTCAATCCCACTATTCGTTGGTAAAAGAGTAGCCCAAGAGTTGGCGATGGGTGGTGATGACTAGCTGCCTTCCTTCTAGTCTTACACTGCTAAATTAGGGACGGCTAGCACAGATAGGCCTCGAGTAGCTTTGTGCGAAATTCCAAAACAAACAAACAATTTATTGCTAGTAGTTATGGTTATGACATTCGTAATGTTTTTCAGACCGGTAATTTTCATGAATCTGTCACACTACATGTCTACAGAAACGTGTGTTTGAGCTAGATGTTGGAACTGTACTAACCACTAACCCTCTTTCTCATTTTCCCATAACATTTGTTCCAGTCATTTGTAAAATAGGCCGTCGGGTTGAAAATTCTTGTAAGTAGTTTTTACTTTCTGTCGGATCCCTCTGAACCTAAGTTCCGGAAACTGTATGAATGTGTTTTCAGTTTAAAGGTGGAAACACAATAATTAATTTTAAGACACTTTCGATTACACTACCAGCGAATGATATTTGACTGATGTAATAAATTAAGTTTCTTATAGGCCGCTTCAATAACGTTTAAACTGTTATTTTCTAACCTCCCCTCCAATACCTCATGTTATCAGTAGTAGGGATCTAGCACATTCTCTCCTAGGAACTAAGCACTACTTCTGTGTGTTTTGATGTTTTTAGCCATAACTCAAATTAGAAGTTTTAAACCTAAACAAGTGTGTGTGTATATGATACTATATAATACATCTGGTGTATTATACATAAACAGTTTGATCAATATCATACAGTGGTTGTACTCATATATCCAGTGTGCACTTTTTTCTTGTTTGTTGCGATATTATAACTGCTTTGAAAACATGGCATAAGTTTTGTAGAGAATATTGAGTCTTGTTTAACACAGTTTTAACGATTTTCATCATCAGTCTACCAGGTGTACATGCTATGGGCACGAGAGTGGCTCTTGCGGGTGACACACCGCTAACGGACTGTGATGTATTACTGAGATCTCCCAGACTGCTGTTGCTAAACATCAAACACCATGAAGAACGTTCTTGAAGACTGACTTGTAATTAGAGTTCTAAATAAGATAACTGGAGTAGGGTTTACATTTAAAGAGTAGAGATAAACGTCTTTCATTTTTCTGAAGTTTGAGTAAACGACAAAAAGACTGACTTATTTAAACGAATACCCTCCTAAAAAAAAAAAAACAAACAAACAACACAACTAAAAGCGAGGAAGCAGTGGTTTCTAAGATCTGATAAATGTCTTGTTTCCCGCTTTTTATTCGGATTTATATCTCGACATTTGGTTAAGCCTTCGAAAAACAATTTGAAGAACCAAAGCGCGTTCAATTAAATCATCACTCTGTTGTGATAATAGCTGTTTTCTGGTAGCTCAACGGTAAGTTTAAAAACCAACACATTAACATTTGAAGTTCCATTCCTTATAATGGGCACAGTGCAGATAAGTCGTTGTATATCTTTAAAGGCACAGCACATATACCTGTGATAACATTACATTAATAAACGGTTTTTACACTTTTGTTAGTTTTAGCACAAAGGTCCATATTGGGTTTTCTGGGCTTTGTCCATCACAGAAAATTGAATCCCAAGTTATAGTGTTGTAAGTCAGTAAACTTACCGCTGATCCACCGTGGTACAAACTATGATATGAATAACAAAATAACATAAAAAACACCACGTGTGTATTACGAAAGAGTAATTATTATTTATTTTGTGTAAAACGATTGCGTTGGTGAAACAAAACAGCTCTGTAGAAAAAAAAAAACTGTCATGAAAATCACCAGTAATATGCATATTTCAGCTAAATATTTTTATAAGGATCTCAAGCCTCGCAGATTTGTGCGAATAGCACGTCAGAACTCTGTGTTTACTCAGGGACGCTTATTGTGTATGTGAGTGAGGGAAAATAGTTTAGACAATTATTTTTTTCTACCCTCCTTTTACCCCACACCAAGAAGATTAGGAGAAACCGACAATAAAGTACCAGTTGGAATTTTTTTTGTGGTGTTTGCTATAAAGCTATGTTACAAATTAATGCCAAATTACATATTATCGCATTTTTATTTTAGAAACGTTCAAGAGATTAGGCCTCTGGATCTTTGTACATTCTCACCTTCAAAGAAAAAAAAAAATTCAAATGGTGTTGCTCTTTTTGTTTAGCTTAAAACAATGCGCAGGGAGGCTTATCGTTAGGTCTAAAACTAATAAGCTATCCTGAACCTAAAGCAACATAAAGTCTATCTGAATACATATTTATATGCAGCCCTGGTATTGAACAAAAGGATTCAAGGGTAGTGACATGTGTAGGGATTAGGTCTGAATTGTTATTTTTATACGTTTTCTAAGTTTGAAGCCTGTAAAACAAGCAAACCTTATTGTTTTATATCATTTTATGTTTTTTTTGTGATAAACGTATCATGCAACATACTGTTTTCCAAATTCACACACACACACACACACGTGAATTTTTCTGAAATACTGTGTGTGTGTGTGTGTTTTCTTATAGCAAAGCCACATCGGGCTATCTGCTGAGTCCACCTAGAGGAATCGAACCCCTGATTTCTGTTGAAATACTATTAACATTCAAACAAAATAATTTGTTACGCTGGTAGGTATAGTTTATATAGTTTAATACACAAAATAGATAACAAGCGTAATAGAATTACTATAAATGAAGTTTTTCACATGTTCATAATGTGGCACGTACAGCGGTAAATTTTATACAGCAGACTTCGTGTTGAACTTGAATTTGGCCCCTGCTATTTGTTTAAACGTCTCGAATAAGTGTGTAGTAAAATAAAAAAACACGTTAAGACTATAATATATATATATGTATATTAAAGTATATAGTTATTTCATAATTTTTTCCTCACCCTTCAAATACGATATTTGTAACACTTCAGAAAAAAATGTACTTGTTTTTCTTTTTTATTCGCGATCCATATGTGCTTGTGCTGTCTTTTAACGTAAGATTTATGTCCAGTGGTAAACAAAAGTAAAAATATCAAGCATTTTTAAAAAAATAAATGACAAGCAGAAAAAGATGAGAGAAAAACGTTGATGTAACTGAAACCACACCACAGTGTTAAAGTACAGCGGTAAGTCTATGGATTTACAACGCTAAAATCAGGGGTTCTATTTCCCTTGGTGGACTCTTCAGACAGCCTGATGTGGCTTTACTATAAGAAAAACACAAACGCACAGTGTTAAAATGTTTGCACAATAAAACTTTAAAGAGAGGGTACTTAGCCCTCTGAAAATGCGCTAGATGTCTCGGTGATAAGATATTGCTGTCATCAGATGATAAACAACTATTTTGTGAAACTTTGTAAAGCTCAACATTCATTAGAACTTCGGATATATCATCATTTCATTATCTCTTTTTCACAACAAGATATTTGTATGTCTTCCGACAGACAGTGTATTGATTTCTATACATAACCAGCTTCATATAGCACATGCTCAACACGAGGTGAGTGTTGCAGAAGCCAGATAACAAACTGTAACGTGACACTGCTATTTTACCTTCGTTAGGATCAGCAGAGGGGGTCATCAACAGGAAAGGAATGAACCTCTCTGGAGAGAGGGAGTGAGGGGAAGACAGAAGTCACGTTCTCCTTACTTTTCTCTCGTCCTACACAATTTACAGGCGTTGATTCATCGTCAAGGGAATGACAGTGTAGCTTAGCCGTGCTCACGTTTCTAGTGTAGTTCTCAGCAGAAAGTAATTTGACTTCACCGACAGGATTGTGCTGCTTGCAGCTATGACGGAACTAGCTCAGGGTCTGACGTTATAATTATTGTTGGCCGTCAGGCACTACTGACAGACAAAACTCTGCAGCATATAGGAGATGGAGTCGCTATGTAGCACGAGCATAAGGCTCTAACAAGAACAGTCAAACTGTTTGTTAAATATTTATGTATCAGCATGAACAGGAAGTATAATCGTGTTTAATTCATCAGTAGCTATCTCGATATGGGAAAGTTTATAAACTGTTAAAACTAGAATAATAAGACGTATATGATTTGTGAAGACCCCTAAAAATAAGCATTTTGGCCATATTTTGGAACAAGTTATGGCAAAAATATATGAAATTTAGATATTTATTTCACTTACACAAGCGAATCGATGCCATACAAACATAAGAATAAACATAGTGAAATTTTGATAAAATTCTTATACAAGTACACAACACATTTTAGTCTATATATATATATATATATATATATAGAGAGAGAGAGAGAGTATACGCACAAGTAGTCTGTGAGCGTTCTTGTTTAAAATGAATTACTTTTCCATACAATTTCTGCCATTATTAACAAGTTAAGAAAGAAGATTAAATATTCCATAAAATTATGCCATAATTTATGACCAATTATGTCATATTTTCATTAAATACACTATACTAACCACATCCTATTCAGCAAGTTATATGTGTGTATGCATACACATTTGACCCTTGCTTCAATCTGAATATAAACTTTACAGTTCTGAACAGTAAGAGACAGAGAAGAGAATGCCCAAGCAATTACTTAATGTAAACGCTTCTCTCTTATATGCTATAAACAAACATTCCTGTGTTTATTTTACTCAGAAAGGGCTTGTTAGATAGGAATTTATAGAGCTACCTCAGTTATGTCTTTCAAAGTAATTCAAGAGAAATAAACTAAATAGATTTTTAAAAAAATCTGCATATCTTGTGACTTTGCGAGTTGTTTTTTGATTTTACTTTATTCACTGATGGATTGTTTTGAACCTTTTTTAGTTTAGTAACTTTTACAACCTGAAATGATGACAAGTGCATTTTCAAAATTGGAAAAAAGAAAACAGTTTGGAACTTGAAAGAGAATATCATCAGTTTCCTATCAGGTACAGGAAATAATGAAGTATTCCATAAAACAAACAAACTTGCATATAGGATATACTTATTAACTGGAAGAAAGAAGTCTATAGACAATTCAGTGATTGTTATAAACGGTATGTTTTGTTAATCTAAAAAGAAGAAAATGAAAGCGTGTAGGAAACTAGAGGACCTACTCTAAAAGCAATAGACCAAGAAGAAATATTGAGAGAGTAATGTTGAGAAGCTTTTAATTTGTGACAGGAAGTTGAAGTTATGCTAGTGTAGCATATGATTGGAACCAGTATTGATACTTGGCACCTCCAACAGACTATTGACTACCATAAGTCTAAAGAGTTTATAATGCCATTTATTAGGCTACATTTGTAGTATTCTGTTATTTTGGGCTTTTTACTGTAGAAAGGATTCAGAGATGGGTTACAAGGATGATATCTGAGATGGAAAAGTTGTAATACTAGGATAGGTTAAGATTTCCAAACTTGTTTTCTCTTGAAGGAGAGAAGTTAGAAGAAATCTGATAGGTGTTTAGGACAGTTAAGGAAGTTGATAGCCTTATATAGATCATCTTTATTCATGTTTAATGATGAGAATGGTAAGACTAAGGTATTTTTATGCAATGTACTTGTATCCCCTGATGAAAGGACTTCTGCTGTCAGCAATCTGACTGAATTTATGAAAAAGCCTTCAGAAAATTTTGCTCTTTTTTTCACTCTTTGTAAATCAGACAGAAATATTTTGTCTTTGATAGTGTGGAAGTACTTACTTTGTAGTTTTCCTTAGTCACTTTTTTTTCACCGTTTGTCTACTTATTTTGTACTTGTTTAAATCCAGCTCCACTGGTACTAGGAAAATAATTCTGCAGATCCACTAACTTTTGAAAGAAATGGTTTGACTCTCTTCTCAGCCCCCATTTTCAATACAGGCTCATCAATGCTAGTTGGCTAACACAGTTAGAAGGGTGATATTTGTACTTTGAAATGCATTTGTCCATTGGGCTATTAGCACACACATGCACAAAGAAGTTGTATAACAGTTTCTGTTTGGTGGTTCCTGAGGAACTACGTCTTGTAATGATTATAAACAACATTAAATTTTAAGGGAAATCCTCACTACATTGTTAATAGTTTTTTCAAGGATGTTACTTTTATCTGGGTAATGAACGTATTGTGGATTTTGTGAACTTAAAATTTTTCAATAGGGATTGGGATAAAACTAACTAGTTGGATTGTACAGTAGTTTGGTAAGAGATAATAAAAGGTTATTATAAATCAAACTCAGTGGACCATAGTTACTAGTTGTGTACCTCATGAGTTAGTGCTTGGTCCATTAGATATTCTTATTTATGGGTCATTCCATGCCAACTCACTCAGAAATAAGAAAATTTCCCAGTTCATATCACAGATTGTCATGAAAAAATTCAAGTAAAAACTTTGTTTTGATTTGTTCAGAATCCTAAAGCTGTATTGCATGGCAGAATAAATAAAAATGAAGTTTTTACTTGAATTTTTTCACGACAATCTGTGACATGAACTGGGAAACCCTTGGTGAGTTGGTATGAAATGACCCTTATGTTAATGATACTGATTGGAGGATAATCAGTAAGTTGATTAAGTTTACTGATGCCATAAATCTTTTGAGAATTTATTATTTTTTTGAATGAGTTGCTGTTGGCATTATTAGATTGGTTTGGTTTGTTTTCAATTTTGCACAAAGCTACACAAGCGCTATGTATACTAGCTATCCCTAATTTAGCAGCGTAAGACTAGAGGAAAGCCAGCTAGTCATCACTACCCACTGCCAACTCTTCCAATGAATTGTGGGATTGACTGTCACATTATAATGCCTCCAAGGCTGATAGGGTTAACATGTTTGGTGTGATGGGGATTCAAAGGCATTATTAGAGGCTGAGACTTTACAAAAGTTAAGAAGGAAAATGCTTACTTACTAAAAATATTTTGTAGGTTTAAATTTTCACTTTTCTCAATGGTAGGTGTTCAGAGTCTTGTGTTTTATATAGCTTATTTTATGATATTATTTGATCTTATATCTTAAATAATTAAGCTTAAAATCGCGATTTTATTTTCAAAACCAGAAATTGTATTCTTGAATACTGGTGTTTGATATTAACATCTGATTGATACCTTTTACAACACATATACTAAAACTGTCAAATCAAAGACCCCAAGGTTCAGACATAGTCATCTATAATTTAAAGCATTTGACCAGAAAGAAGACAATGGGTCAGCAACAGAATTTGCTTAAACAGCAACTTATAATCAAATAGTGGGATATGAATGTCTAAATTATTATACCTCACAGCTGAGGTGTGGATAGTGTGGCCAGGAATAGTTATGCCAGGACAATCCCAATATTTATAGTTCATTACAACATCCCAAGAAACATTCTCAGGATGCACAAAATGTCCCAGTGTGTTCTCAAGACACCTGGTGTGGGTATTAAAACTTTAATTAAAATAAAGTCAAGACGTTGTTCTGTACTTATTTTATTTAAAACTTTAATACCTATACCAGCAGTCTTAAGAATACATTTTTACTTCAAGTGGGTTTCTCGTCATCACAAAAATGTCCCAGTTTTATGATAAAGACATCAAACTGTCAGTCACATCAAATCATGAATGTAATAGACCTACTTGTCCTGTTTGTTGTTACAACTTATATTCTCCTGCTGCCAAACTTTCAAATATTCTGTCTGTATGTGGTGAGAAACCTGGGTCTGTTCAGATCTGAATCTGAAGAGAGTTTAGATTAGTACTCTTGGTAAAAACATTTGACACCCTTATTTACTGAAGTTTGTGGCTATTTAGTGGAAAAAACAACAACAACAGAACTTCTTATTTCTATTCATTCTTCACAAAAATATGTCTTAAAAGGTTTCAAAGTAATGCTAAAACCTAAAACTGGAATGTTTGAAAATATGGGTTATTGAATAAATCCAGATATGGAGGTGCCTATTTTAAAGTGAATTGGATAAAGGGAATAATTTGAATAGTTCTCAGATGTATAATATGACCATTTTTGCTCATTTGTTTTGTGTCCATTAGAAGAAAAAAAAAGAAATTGTTTTAGAAAGAATGCCAATATTGGTATATTCGGAATTTTTTTGGAATTATTAAATAAAAATAAAGTGAATTAGATAAAGTATGTTATTTTATATTTATGATAACCAATTTGAAATTATGCACTTGGGCTGGGCTTTCAGTTTGTTTGGTTTGGCAGTTTGATTACCATAATTGGGAACATGTTAAATGTGTATCATGACTCAAAAACTAATTTTGTACTGTGTTTTAATAGCTAACAGCAACATTATAGTAGTGTTGCTTTAGTGACAAAATTTGATAATCGATATGCAGTTTCTTTCATTCTTTTTTATTACTTTTCCTAGCCTTTGCTTTCAGTCTTCTATTTCCTTTATCAAATTTTTAGCCTTTCCTTTTTTCTTCTAATTTTTTATGACCCAGAATTCTTCCTAAATTTTCAGTATATAAATATTATTATTTTTTGGTTGGACTTGATTAATAACAACAGTTTACTTTTAGCTATCTAGTTACCTTACATTTCTTTCAACTGCTCTTTTCCCCAACTTTTACTAATGTAATTTTCTCATCTAATCATTTTGTATATCACTTTATCAAAGTCTTTTTGAAAATCTAAGCTCACCAAGTCAACATTATTTCTATTGTCCATATAACAAGTAAAATTCTTGAAAAAGGAAAAAAGATAACACATTAATAATATAACATTTTCACTTTGAGTGTGTGGCGGTTTTCTTTTATGATAACATATTTCATTAAATTATGTTGTAAAGCTCCTTTTATTGGACTTTAGAATTTTTCCAGTTATAAAAATAATACTAACTGGCCTATAGTTTTTAGGGTAGCTAGCTGAAAAACAGGGTAACATTAGCAAATCTCCAATCCTTGAGAACCTATCCACTGTCTACTAACCTACTAAGAAAAGTTTCCGTATCTGTTTTTTGATGTTTAAGACCATGGGGGAAAAAAAAAATGTCTGGTCCTGATGTTTTACCTGTTTTGTTTAGAAAACTTTGTCTGGTTGTTTTACCTATTTTGTATAGATTGTTTTCAAAATATGAAATATTTATGTACATTGTAACACTTTTCTTTGAATTGATTTGTATGATTACTCATTTCTTACATGCCAGTGGTTTTACCTGGTTTTTCTTACTTTGCTAGTTGTGATTTTAAGTTTGTATCAGAATTCATATTTGATACTATAAGGTGAAGCATTTACATGAAAAGATGCTAAAATATACATAGTATGTAGTTATGTTCAAAACAAAAGAAACTGAATTTATAGAGGAAATATAGGGTTAAGTTGAGTTTTGACCCCATGAGGGTATTCCATATAGTTCATAGTGCTTACATACAAAGTTTCAAGATTGGCCCAACAGGCTCAGAGGAATTAGGGTGCAAACAAACACATGTTGCATATATATTTTATTTTTCCTTCTCTTTCAGCATAATACTAAATTATAAAATTATTTTATATTAATTTTTGTGTTGAAATTTCACTGACCAATTGTTATTGAACAAGAATAACAAAATTTTGTTTTTGAATAGAATATGCTATTCTGTATAGCTGTGATGTACAAGTGTAAACTTGACCTCAAGTCTGTCACCTCTCTCATATTTATCTTTTTTGGTGTGATCTCCATGTTAATCTACATAGGTTCCTGGTGAAGAGACTTTTAACTGTCATTGTTTTGGTTTGTACACATGTGATTACTCATTTAAGAGAAGTATCAGTTCAGCTGGGTTTTTAAGCACAAAGAAATTAACTTAAGATTTGAAAGAATCAAATTGTATATAATAAGCAAGATTTGTGTATAATAAAGAAGCTGAAACACTCATCAACTTATGGGGAATGTTTACATTTAATTAAAGCAATGCAATTTTAACAGCAGTCATGTATTTCAAAGTACTGAATTAAACATAAACTTTATCTCAAAATTTCAAAATTTTAACCAGCTTTCTTAATAAAAAAAACATTAACAGTTTACTTTCTCGCTACCAACAAATAAAGATTTTGAAGTGACTCCACCCTTGAACACCCTATATCACATTGATCATGAGAAAAGCATGGTTGTTTGGAAAACAATCCAGCATGTTTTGGAGTTTGATCTTCAATACCTTTAGAATATTCAACATTGTCTAAAGCTTCAACCTGTCAAGATTGTTTGAGATTGATTCAACAGACTAGAAGTAATTAACCAAGAGGCTTTACAAATTTGATGTAGAGTTAAGTTCAGTTCTTGCCCCCTTAGGACATTTTCCATTGTTTATAGTGTTTACATACAAAGGTTTGTTGAGACTTGCCCAATAAGGCTCAGAGGAGTTATGGTGCAAACAATCACATTTAATATTTATACAAATAGATATTGCTAATCTAGTTTGCATTCAAGTTCCTTTATTTTCATACACTGTGTACTAGTGTTTTGTTTGTGTATGGTGAAGTAAACACAATTTTTTTTACTTGACTGAACCAGGAATGGACTAATACTTACTATGTTGGATTATGAATCAGAAGCTCCTGTGTCCATATTTTGTTACTGAGCATGTTGCTGGCTGTGGTCATATTATAAAAGTAAAAGTCAATATCACTGTTTGGTTAAGTTGTGTAGACAGTGAACACTGTTTACTCCTTCTTTTGTCACACTGATTATCAATTTACATTTGTGAGGCCATTGCTAAATCTGACCTAGTGATTTAGCCTATGAATCACGTAGCCCTATTCCTGTTTAAAATATAAACTTTAAACTTTACTTGTGCAAGCAGGTTTCAAGTTAGATAATCCATCTACTACTGAATACCATGTAAATTTAGTGAGTAAATTGTGTGATGTTGGTGTTTTTCATAAGGCTACATACACCGTGGAGGTGTGATATACCTGATTAATATATAATGAATACCTTAATCGCTCGTGCTCAGAAATATTTGCGTTTAACATCGCACTGCAAGGTTTGGTGGCGTTAGTTCTATGATGCTATGATGGGAGTTTGTATTTATTCTATGACATGTTTTTTTATCTTAGCAATATTTTATTTGTTTCTCTTATAAGGGACTTCATAAATAACAATATATAAATATTAATTGTTGTCTGTCTTTTCTTGACCGTCTATCGTGTAGTTAGTTATTTTACTATGTAACTATACTTCATGGTTGTATTGGATAATGCGGAAACTGTTATGCATGGGCTCTGAAGTTTATTTAAGTAACTTTTACCGAGTGATATCTGAAGCTTCATCACGGTCGTTCATGTAGTCAAAATTATTTCTAGATTGCAGGTTGTGTATACCTATATATACACAATATATATTGACCAATATATATTCAACAATATACCTTATATTGAAAGCTGTTAGTTTTCCACGCTGAAATAAAAAAAAAAAAGAAAGAAAAAGTTTGTTACCCGGTTGAAATATATTGTCTGTGGTAAAATAACACAATATCGCGCGCAACATTTGAGTGGTCACTTTAAGTTAAACAACATCCTGTGTAGCTTAGGGTATTTAAAATTACGGGGTCACGTAGGCGTAGTTGATCAGTTTTTAAGTTCCGTAGAAGACAACGTGAGATTGAAAGGGAAACAGGACGGTGTTCCAGTTTGTTTCTGTGGTATCGAGACTTGTATGAGTAATTGTTTTGTTTACTTTTTGTTTTTTGTTCTCTATATTGTCTGTGTATAATTTTACATTTCAACAAATTCAAGAACCTTATGAGCTAAGCGTCAACTTTATATTTTTATTTTAGACTATTGGTTTTGGTTGATATTTACCGAGAAAAAGTAGCATCCAAGGTACTTGGGCCCGGCATGGCCAGGAAGGTTAAGGTGTGCGACTCGTAATCTGAGGGTCGTGGGTTCGCATCCCCGTCGTACCAAACAAGCTCGCCTTTTAAGCTGTGGGGGAGTTATAATGGTACGGTCAATCCCACTATTTGTTGGTAAAAGAGTAGCCCACGAGTTGGCGGTGGGTGGTGATGACTAGCTGCCTTCCCTCTAGTCTTACACTGCTAAATTAGGGACAGCTAGCTCATATAGCCCTCGAGTAGCTTTGCGCGAAATTCAAAAACACACAAACAAACCAAGTTACTTAAGTACTTCTTTTGTACTTTTTTTTAAATGAAAAAAGATAGAACGTGCATTCCATCTGTTTAGTGTCGATAACATTTTCTTATCGATGAAGTTAGAACTTAAAAGATGTTACCTGCTTTTACCAGATCCTTAGAACTCAAGGTGTTACAAGCGAAAAGACTTGTCCTTGAAATTGTTGTGTCGCAGGTTATTTTTGTGTTGTTGCAGTGTGTGAAAAGTATGATATCATATTTGATTTTAGAAGATCCTTGTTAAGTGGAAAAGGTGTTGAGTCACTGCTGACTTCATAGCTGTATAATGATGTTTTTGCTGTTTAGTAACTTGAGTTTTTCTGCTGAATTTTTGTTTACAAGTGTCTGTTTGTATACATTCGTTGTTTCCTTTAAACAAGTAACTTTAACGTATGGAGCTAATAATGTTAAACCTGGTAATTTACGAGTGCAGTTGTTATTACAAGTACGGCGTCATCTGAATATTTAGAGAATTTTGTGGGCCTGGCATAGCCAAATGAGTTAAGGCACTCGACTCGTAATCCTAGGGTCGCGGGTTTGAATCCCCGTCGCACCAAACATGCTCCCCCTTTCAGGAGTAGGGGTGTTATAATGTTACGGTCAATCCCACTATTCGTTTGTAAAAGAGTAGCCCAATAGTTGGCGGTGGGTGGTGATGACTAGCCGTCTTTCATCTAGTCTTACACTGCTAAATTAGGGACAGCTAGCTCATATAGCCCTCGAGTAGCTTTGCGCGAAATTCAAAAACAGTCTTTTGTGGGTATAATTTTAATTAAAAATTAATATGGACAGTTTGCTGAAATAAAAAAGACAATCTGAAAAATAAAGTTATATACAATAAAAAAGAAGTACGTATTTACAATAACTTTGCCGAAATAGCAATATTTATAGTATTAGATGAAGTGCGTTAAAAAAAAGGCTGTCCACGTGGTTGTATTACGTATTCCAAAACTCCTTGTTATAGTAGCACTACAAACTGAAGTACCGGTTCAAAATAATCTTGTTATATTTTTATTCAGTGTTTCATTTTTTCACTCCACTAAATTGAACAAATATATAGTGTTTTGACAATTATAAAGTTGGTTTTCAAAATACTAGTACATATTCAGATTCCCTAAGATTACCTTCAATACAGATTTTTTTTTAAGAGTCGCTTAGGAACAAAGGAATTGTGGTTAAGCGAAAAAGAGGTTTGTTTTTTTTATTAATAACTCGCACAGCAATAGCAATATTAGTATCAAGGTTTAGAAAGTTACACACGTGTTTACATATTCAATCATGTACAGGTCGGCATGTTTTTCATTTATGGCTATTGTGGCAGATGCTGTCCTACAAACGAACCCCTAACTATCGTTATAGTTGGGTGAATGTGATCCCCTTTAAAAAAAGTATCTCATTCATTAACAGCTTCTAAAAATGGAAGTGTATTTGTACACTTAATTTTTGTGACCGTAAAATCACTCTTGAGCCGTCTGAAAATAAGTTAAATTATAGTAATTGAAATATCTATTTAATTACAAAATAAGTTACTCATGCGAATGTAACTAAATATATCAAAATATTCTACAATTACTTTTCACACAGTTAGGAGTCATTCGAATAAATTCTAAAGTGTTAATCAATTTAAAAATTGTATACTTATGTTTCAACAATCACAAAGTAAATCACATTTCTTTAAAAATAGACAATTTAATTTGACAAAATATGAATGATAATAAACTAAATTTACTAATAGG
This sequence comes from Tachypleus tridentatus, assembly GCF_004210375.1. Classification (NCBI taxonomy): domain Eukaryota; kingdom Metazoa; phylum Arthropoda; class Merostomata; order Xiphosura; family Limulidae; genus Tachypleus; species Tachypleus tridentatus. Next base: position 105,981,116 of record NC_134832.1, read on the forward strand.
TACACCACACACACACACACACACACACACAATAAGGAACATCAGTAGTGTAAAAGAACAAACTGTATGTATGTCACAAGATTTTATAAACATCTATAAAAATGGTTATACTTGTTGATGGATAAAATCCTTACTGTCTCATTTGATTTTTGAGTAAAGACCAACATTTTTTTTTATATGTTGGTTAAGGTTTTTTTATCATAATTTTGTACACTGAGTTAGGGTCACCTGTTTTGTATGTTAATTTTATTCATTTACAAGGAAGTTCTTCCAGACCATCTGTTATTGTATATTGAATACTTGTATATTAAGTCTAGTTACACATTTTGTACCATAGCCATCTGTTTTGCACAGTTTATTGTTAATGTGATTATTTTTTACCTGTTTAACTTTTTTTTAGTTTGTAACCCATGATGGTTGAAAGAGGAAGTAGCAGTTGAGTGAAGTTTTTCACTCACAATGTAAGTGGTGGTATCATAGTGGTTAACAGTTAACTCAGGTCTGAGACCAAACAAGAAGTCTACATTTCTTCTTTTAATTTTGTGTCAGAATATACATAGTTTATGACCTTTTTTGTTAAGGTTGTCACAAAGCTGTTTACACTGACTAAGGGTGATATACACTATGGATGGGCAGACAAACATGAACAAGCATTTCAGTCTCTAAACTATGGTTTTTTACCAGGTACACATGTTGGCTTCTTCTCACTGAGATTATTCATTCACTTTGGAGAGTGACCTTAATGATAATGGAACTGGAGTAGTATTTTTACAGATGCAGGACAATGTAGAACATGTAATTACATACATGACATGTACACTAGTATTTCCTATGTGCCAATACTGTACAACAAAGGAGAAATTCATACCACCACCCCTTATATAGTAGGAAGCTTGTGTGAGTGGATCATGCATAAGAATTCAGAAAGTATGACTGCACATTGGATAACCATGCTGCAAATACAACTTTATTATACAAGACCATCTGGCTCAGCAGCATGGAAATGCCAATGAGTTATCCCAACAAATAGTACAAGCAATCTTATATACTGATTTTTTTGGAACCTGGGCACTCTACAATGTGCAAAGCTATCACATGATTATGAACTTTATGATTTGTTTTAAACCTATGGATTTACTCCATAAATAACTGATAAGGATCTTCAAGAAGAGTAGCTGAAGAACCATGAAAAAGCTTGGATGCAATTTGCCATGTAGCATGGTGTAGTATTGCTATCACAAACTAGTGAACATACACTAATGTACCTGCCACTGTTTTTATCAGTTGAAAATGCATAGTGGTGGATACCAGTATATGTTATACCTTGTCATGAATGCAAGGAGGCTAATTTTATTGATGCTTTTTGTAAGGCACCAAGAGATGATGTAAACTCCATACTACAGTATTGGTAAAAGTGAAAACTGTATTAAAGAGTTAAAGGTTCTCCTTTTCAGATAATTTTGTTGGATGTAGCTGGCTCTCTGTTCAAAAGAGAGAAGTATTGGTCATTAGTGATTAGTTCACCAAGTAGGCAGAAGCTTATTTGTTAATCAGTACTTTAGTACAGTCCATCATTAATGTATTGCTGATGAATGGGTAAAACATTTTGGAATGTCTGGAGAAAACCACATCTATCAAGGAGCCACTTGCAACAGCCAATTGTTTGCAGAATTGTGTTGAATGCTTGGTGTTTTTTAAATCACAAAACTTAATCAAATTGATTCTAGTTTGGTGGTTTGACTGAATAGGTGTTCTTAACTATCCAGCAAGTTTTTGAATACCTAATAACTACTTTAACTTATGATGATGCAATACAGAATTGAGTGATTTGACAGGTATTTTGTTATATCCTGACACTTAACAAAGAATACAATATTCAATAGTTTTGTTATATGCCCATCATGCAGTGTTCAAAGAAATGTATAGAGTAGCCAACTTCTGCAGTGATTCTTGCTCAAGGATATCTCTCCAATCATTTTCATAAAAGACCTGCATGGCAAAAGTTGTGATATGGCAAAACATTAAAGGTGTGAATATTTGATGTTAGCAACGTGTTATGGATATAATAAACTGTAAGATTCAGTTGTTGCTTATCATGTCAGAACGATATTAACACATTGACAAACTGAAGTTGATGAAAAGAAAAATACTTATAGTTCATATCTGATGGTCCTTGAGTAGTCAAATGAGGTAATGTCAGTAGTTGAGCAGTTTGGCTACCCTGATAATTGATGGAGATGTTGAACTTAGCCTCCTAACCATTATCAATAGGACTAACTGCTTGACTAACAGTTAAAATGTGTAGTTAATGAACAAATCAATAACTGAAAGAAGTTGTCATTTTTGAGCTGCCAAGTGATGGTTCACAGAAGGACACCATATAATAATATCCTCTTGGTGAGGAAAACATGATGATATAAGTATTAGCTGTTTAGGTAACTGCATAATCCAAATGCCATAAAGAAGTTGTAATGTTTCTATGCTCTTTAGGTGTAATGCAGTATTTAGCAGTAAGATGTTATTGGAATATCTTGCAATAATTGTTTGATCATCTTGTGAGTTTATCTGGCATTCTGTGGTGAAGACTGTTCAAAAAACATAGATAAACAATATATGTTTATATCACAGATAAGGTCATCGGATTAAAATCTTGACATTACTGATGACAAGCTTTAGCTGTTAATGATATCTAGAAACTCAGATTTACTAGTCAGTTAAAAGGGCTTTGCAGTCCTTGCTTGTCTGAGCATCCAGACTAGGTTTTGTGTAACAAAGGAGGTGATTAATAAAAAAATATGGCAAACATTAGACCGTTAAATTTGGCATTTGAAGTTACTGAAACAAGGAGGGAGGAGTGTAACATTTGAAACCTTTTAACTTGCACCTTTTTGTAACTGGAAAAGAAGATGACATATTCCAAATGTATTAAGGATAGTTTCCAAAAATTGTGTGCACATGCTCTACATTCAGTTAAACTTGGTTTGAATAGGATGTAGATAGTTGTGAAATAACTTTAATCCTCCAACAAGCTGTGGTTGAATATCAATCAGCAAACATTACAGCTAGTAAAGAATTTAATATCGTAAGTTACATGTTAATCAGTGAACATTTTTTTTCAACAGTGGCTTCATTTGAAGATATAAAAACTATTACACGAAGAGACACATTTCAGCCAATAAACATCTATACGACAAAAAGGAACTTGTTAACATTCACGTATGTATCACATTGGGTCTGGCATGGCCAAGCGTGTTAAGGCGTTCGACTTGTAATCCGAGGATCGCGGGTTCGAATCCCGCTCGCACCAAACATTCTCGCCCTTTCAGCCGTGGGGTCGTTATAATGTTACGGTTAATCGTTGGTAAAAGAGTAGCCCAAGAGTTGGCGGTGGGTGGTGATGACTAGCTACCTTACACTGCTAAATTAGGGATGGCTAGCGCAGATAGTCCTCGAGTAGCTTTGCGCGAAATTCAAAACAAACAATTTATCACGTTACTCACATCTATCAATGAAAATCTCGAGCACTGGAAAATTTTATAGAAAATTTTTCTTGTTTATTATTTGCAATTAAATCTAAATGTCTACGTTCAAATTGTTGAAGAAAGAAAAGACTACAATAAAGGAATACAATATGATACACAATGAGTCATAGTTGACGGTTATATGAACATTTATTTTATATTGTGAACCTAAAAACTCCGGGAATCTTGTCAGATGTTCTTCATTTCAGTTCAAATATTTCATAAATGCATACTGAAATTTAACCATTTCTGGTAAGTTTACTTCTAGGTTATTCAGAGAAAATACGCAAAGAAAATTTTGTAATCAATCTTTTCTTCCTAAAACCTTGTTTCATGTGCGTCCAACCTGTACATAGTAAGTCTAGTGTGAGTGCTCACTAGGTTTAATATACCTGTGAAATATTTCAACCGTGAATTTTTGGTACATCCAATAAGTTTCCCATTATTTTGATAAAAGGTATTCTAAAGTTATTACATCATTTTTTGTAAATCTTAAGTTCTGGAATGTGCCTGGTCTTATGAATCATCTTTAAAGGCTGGGAAGTGACGACATAAATCCCTTACCTTTTTCAGTTGTACTATATTCTTGGGGTGAATCTATTTCATACCTTTACTAAAAGAAGGGAGACTGCATAGTTCACGTATCCTTTTTCACTAGTGAGACAGCGGTAACTTTATGAATTTACAGTTCTGTAATCCGAGATTCAATTCGCTGCATGGCCCGATATAGCTAAGTGGTTAAGGCACTCGACTCTTAATCTGAGTGTCGCGAGTTCGAATCCCAGTCACACCAAACATTCTCACTCTTTCAGCCGTGAGGGCGTTATAAAGTTACAGTCAATGCCACTATTTGTTGGTAAAAGAATAGCCCATGTTGGCGGTGGGTGATGATGACTAGCTGCCTTTCCTCTAGTCTTACACTGCTAAATTAGGGACGGCTAGCGCAGATAGCCCTCGTATAGCTTTGCGCGAAATTCAAAACAAACAGTCAATTCGCTGCGGTGGACTCAGCAAATAGTCCAGTGTATCCTAGTTGGCAAAAAAAGTAAAATAAAAACAACCAACCAACATGTATCGTTCAGAATATGTGACACTTCATTGATAATGAAACTTAATAGCAAATTACATGTTGAACTCTTGATGATTTAAAAGTGTTTTATATTTATCCACGCTACAACTGAATTAGCTAACTATTCTACACTCAGATATGAAGGAAACTTCTATTTTATATCATTTATTTTACTGTGGAGTTTCCTGAAGACAAATATTATGAAAAGAGAAGTTTGTTTACACCCAAAGTTTTAAAGTTTTTACAAATCTTGTAATGAAACTTCCATATTTCAAGTTGGCCATGATTGATGGGCTTTACGTTTTAATGTTCTTCTGTGTTGTATCTTCACAGTGTGAACAGACATCAGTTGGCAGTCAAAGGGTCAAGATACCGAATTACAGTATTGTTTTGAATATATGTATGCACTAAAGGAAGCATGCAAAATTAAATTTTTATATACTTATTATGATGCTAACAGTGATGGAATATTTTCATTACGTTTTGTAAATTTTTAAGGGGTTCAATCGTATTATTCTTTGTGTCTTTTGAATAAATTCAGATGATAGATTACTGTGTCTATCACGTAATGTTTTGACTTCAGATTTTCGAGTGTTTCCTGTTCTGTGTTTGTGTGTGTATATATATTTAATCGTGGCCTGGAATTATTTCAACATGTTTAACCGTTACATTCTGTCACGCCTTCAGCTGTTCATGAAACCCATTTCGTGTCTTACAAAAATCTTGACCCACGTAACCTTATTACAGGCAATTTGAAACTGGACACGTGCAGTTCTAACCAGGCACTGCAGCTGTGGAGAGTTCTAATATTTTCTGCTTTCAGTGGGTAGAGGGGTTGAAAAGATCGTCGATTGGTATGAGTAATACGATACAAAAATTTGAACAGCTAACTGTGTTGAGTATGCCACACGTTTTAATGTGTAAGTTCATAGTTTATAAACCTTAAACTCACCGCTTCTTATCGCACAAAATTGTTTGTTTTCGCAAGTTCTTTTCGAAAAATATGAAATGGAATTGGTGGTATGAATATTTTTTACTGGTTACAAATGATAGATTTTCAGCAAGTTTTCTTTTTATGTCACTTAAATCTTAAAGTATCAGTCTTTTTTCTTAATATTTAGTTCTGACAGTATTATTTATTTGTCGAATTACTCAACATAATGGCCCGGCATGGCCTAGCGCGTAAGGCGTGCGACTCGTAATCCGAGGGTCGCGGGTTCGTGCCCGCGTCGCGCTAAACATGCTCGCCCTCCCAGCCGTGGGGGTGAATAATGTGACGGTCAATCCCACTTTTCGTTGGTAAAGTTGGCGGTGGGTGGTGATGACTAGCTGCCTTCCCTCTAGTCTTACACTGCTAAATTAGGGACGGCTAGCACAGATAGCCCTCGAGTAGCTTTGTGCGAAATTCAAAAAAACAAACAAACTACTCAACATAGAGAAAAAACTATCTGTCGCTATGGCATCCAAATGGGGCCGGTATAACGATTTTAAATTACCCCTGTTTTCAAGTTACCCCTTAGTAATATGAAATCGTTTTCAGAGTACCGGGGAAGTAACATGAAATCGATTTCAAATTACCCCCTCTTCTAACGCCAAAGTGACAAACATAATTATTGCTTTTAATATTTGTAGTACGTGTCGACTGTGTATCTAAGTGCATGATAATAGGCAAAAGGCCTGTTACTTCTTTTACTAAAATTCATTATTTATATAAGATAAAAGGTATTTTAAGGGCCCGTCCTCGCCAGACCACAAGGTCTACATACTGTCTTCATTGTGATTTATTGTGATTTATGCATATTAATTTTTTTATATTTCTTTATGCGCACTGAAATAAAAATGAGTGATTGATAGCATGAGATATAGAACATGATAAATATTCGAATTTTTACATTATTATTAATGTGTTAATTTCATTCACACACTGAGGGCGATAAAAACGTCTAGCATCTTAACAAACCGTTAAAACGAGTCTATCGGGAAGGTGATAGTTTGATATCAAGGGGGGTAACCTGAAATCGATTTTGTCCTACCCCCGGTAATATTACCGATATTACCGTTTTCATATTACCGGGGGGTACACACATATATCAAACTGGACAGTTTATCTCGACTTTATATCTTGAAAAACAAGGAAATACAGACAGGACAAGATCTGTGTTTAAGACGTGAAGCTACAACCTATCAAAGTCAGCATCAGTTCAGTTTCTTAATGACTTTCTTGGGGGTGGAACTTCACCAGTAACTTGAAAACGGGGTAATTTGAAATCGTTACATCGGCATGACGAGGTGGTTAAGATGCTTGATTCGTAATCTGATGGTTGCGGATTCGAATCCCCGTCGCACCAAAATGCTCACCGTTTCAATCGTGGGGCATTATAATGTGACGGTCATCCCATTATTCGTTGGTAAAAGAGTAGCTAATTAAGTGACGGATAGCGCAGATAGCCCTCGTGTAGTTTTGTGCGAAATTCGGAAACAAAAAAAAACCATAAATATTTGATTTTCTGATTTTAGAGGTCAGAAGTTTCACAGTGAGTTGCATGATTTATCTTACCTAGTCAGTGAAACTATATGCTAATCAGCTTAGCTTTATAATATGTGACCTAGGAAATTTTCAGTGAGGACTCTTTCTCGATAGTTCCACATTGTTTTAGTGATAAGCTGATAATCGGGGTTCAACACTCACATTGGTTTCAACACCGTAGGGTCCGGTTAGTACTTGGGAGGGTGACCAACTGGGAATACCGGGTGATGATGACATTTCTTTAGGCCCCCGCTAGTACAGCGGTAAGTCTACGGATTTACAACGCTACTAAAATCAGGGGTTCGATTCCCCTCGGTGGGCTCAGCAGATAGCCGGATGTGGCTTTGCTATAAGGAGAAAAAAACACACACACACACACACACACACAGGTTTCAACACAGTTAGTATGTTGTGTAGCCTTGTGCCAGGAAAACGAATCAACAAATCTTTTGTGAAAATAAAGTGACATATTTAACATGAAGTAGCTAAATATTTAACTCTTTGACCCAGAAAACTGGCAATTATCAGCTTCGAGAACAGTTTGTCGTTAAGTGGACTCTTAATAATTTTAATTTAACAATAAAGATATACTATGAATAATTAATTTGTTTTTTTTTTTAGTTTATAAGGCTTCAAATAACGTAATGTATTAGTATATCAGCATTTACACCGTTGGTAACAAGGGGATATGAACAGACGTAGTTTCCAATATTTACGTAAAGCCAAATGTATTTGTAAAATGGTATTGAGAGATTTGTGATGACGAGAAAACCCACTTGTAGAGAAAAATATATATGTAAAAACGGCTGGTATGGGTTGAGAAATTTTTTTTATGCAGAGGAGCGAACAACGTTTCGACCTTCTTCGGTCATCGTCAAGTTCACAAAGAAAGAAAGAGGTAACTGGCCGATAGCTGACCACATGTTTGAAGGGGGTTGTGTAATTGAGTGTAGGAATATAGAGGGTGTGCTTAGATGTTTGATTATATTTATTAATATAGCTATAAAGGTGTTCCTTTGTATTGGTTTATTTTGGGCTTGAGTTGTTGTGTAAGTAAGGCTTCTTTAATTTTGCGTTTGTTTGTATCTTTATTTAGTATTTGGGTGTTTTTATGGTTATGTTGTGTTTATTTGATTTGCAGTGTTCGAAAACGTGTGAAGGTGACCTTTTGTGTTCTTTGAATCTGGTTTCCATTTTTCTACTTGTTTCTCCAATATAGAAGTCGTGGCAGTTATCACATTGTATTTTATAAATAATGTTGTTGTGGTGTTTGTCAGTATAGTTTTTACATGACATGAACCTTAGTTTTGTGTCTGGTGTTTGAATAAATTTGGTATTAACTGGAATGTCATATTTTGTTAGTAGTTTTGCTGATTGTTGGTTATTTTTCTACTGATGTCGGTATGCAACAGTATATGGTTTCGTGATTTTTTAATTCGTGGGATATATTTACTTTTGTTACATTCAACATCAGTCAGCTCATTCAACAAATACTCTTTTAATTTCAAGTCTAATCTTAATCAACTTAATCATAAAGCCTTAATGGCCAGTTTCGATGTTATATCCCTCTTTACAGAAGTCCCTACCGCTGAAGCCTGCAAGATATCCTTAGAACTCTATATCCGAGACCCTAACTCATCAATAGACATTCCCAGCAACCAATTAGCAACCCTCATAGAATTCATCATGATGAAGACAAACTTCCTGTTCAACAACCACAACTATATACAAACAAATGGCCGAAGCATGGGCAACCCAGTATCACCAGCTCCAACCAATATTTTTATGACACAAGTTGAAACACAAGCAATTAACACAGCATTACATCCACCACTATACTGGTAAACGACACAATTGCTGGATTCACATCTACAGAACACACACTTAATTTTTTCAATCACATTAACTCTATACATCCCAACATTAACTTCACATTTGAACAGGAAGAAAGCAATCAAATATCATTTCTTAACCTCAAAATTACAAGAACCGACACACAATTCAAAACAGAAATCCACCGAAAAATCACCCATACTGGACTATACATTCCTTGTGATTCAGCACATGAAACAAAACAAAAACTCAACATACTAAGAAACCAAATAAACACAGCCATAAAACTATGCTCACCAGATAAAATTAACGACGAATTAGACAAAATAAAACAATACTTCATCAACATCAATAAGTTTCCTCCACAAACCGTAAAAAACATTATACGCACACACCTAGACAAAATTCAGAATCAACAAACAAAATTAAATATATCCTATGAATTACAAAATCACGAAACCACATGTTGCTGTATACCATATATTCCCAACATCAGCAGAAAAATAACCAACATTTGGTTATTTGACGATGACCGAAGAAGGTCGAAACGTTGTTCGCTCCTCTGCATAAAAAAATTTTCTCAATCCATACCAGCCGTTTTTTCATATGTATTGAGGGATTGTTGTATAAAAGACGCATAAATTCCTCTCTTCCAAGGAGAGCTATTGGATCATGGAAGTTTGGTATAGATTTCATTGCCTTCGAAGTCCTTATTATAATAACATATTCTTACCGTACGAAAATGTCAGTGAACAGCTGGTCAAAAGTGTAAGTATACACAGAAACATATTTAATTTTGAAAACTTTAAGCACTGTGTAATATGTAATTTTTTCATTCTTTCAATTTTTCGAAGTTGCATTTTCCGTATCCTTTCTTCTATGCAACCGTTGCCACGTGATATAATTTGTCTATTTATGTAGCAGGACTTTTAACATGCTACAAGATGGCTACTGTGCTTTGTGTGTGTAGCCAAGTATTTTAGTTCTTTTTTGGATGTTTTTGGACCAACTGTTTGAACACTTCACCATATGACATTATAAGTATTTGTGTAATATAATTGTATATTTTATGATTAGTATACCCAGAAGCACCTTGATTTTAATCTCCTCTGGAATTTCTTTCATTTCATTCAATGCGTCATTCCCGTGAACGTTATAAATATCACTAGGTAGGTCCACATCCCATCTTGGCTACAACGAAGTGTGACTCATACTGGCTGATTTTCATGGTAGTCGATTTTTCAATACACAATAGGCATTACTGTCTCAACCGGTCACGCTATGCACGTGAAGTGCAGTAAGCCTGCTGCACTGTGATTCATTCGTAGTCGTTTCTCGAAATTCCAGCAGTGAAAATGTAATGATGGGGATTGTCTTGTCATAGTCGTGTCCATGATGAGATAAGCGTGTCAAATTTATGGTAATTACGTGCACCACAAGAAAAATCCTATTACCATCTAACGATTATAAGGCCACATACAAAAATACCATCATACAAATTTATATTTTTGTGGTTTATGCGTTTTGTGTGTGTTTTTTTTTTCCCAAGTTGAAACAATTTCAGACTTTGTCACGACTTAGAAGTTCTAAACGGTGTGGACATTGTTTTACAAAGTATCTTCTCTGTATAATACTGCAGATAACCATTTTCGATAAAAATGTCTCTGGATGTACAAGTGAAAACTGAGGAATCTTCGTATTTTATGACATTGATCTAATTGTGTAGTCTACTTATTTTTACAAATTTATAAGTTGAGAGACGAAGTCAATATGAAAGCTCCAATAGCAACTTGTCATTTTGATTTAGATGGAAACTGCTCAAACCGAAACAGTCCCGCTTTTCCTATTATTAACATACATCGAGTGAACAGTTGTTGTAAGTGAATGAAAAAAAATTGAAAGAAGATCATTTGATTTCTCATTTTTATTGCAAATTGTGATATATATTTAAAAAGCTACACTTAAGGTTTTTTATATTGTTGTTTAATATTGTGCTAGGTCGTCCATAATTTGAAAGTGATAGACTAGAGATAAGGCAGCTAGTCAACGTCACACACAGTTATCGTTGGTAGCTATAATTATATAGATGCGTTATAAGAGTAATGGTCAATTTTCACTATATAATTATAGTGAATCACATGAATCACGAAACCATGGCTCTACGTTACGACATCTTAACCACTAGGTCGATGTTAGTCTCTGCAGAGAACAGGATATTCCTCTGGGATCAAGAAGCCTTACGTGCTGGTTCGCCAATTCCTCTGAATAATAAATAGGTTAAGTGTAAAAAAATATAAGAGTTGAAAATCCTTATTCAGATTTCAACTTCGTGGCATAAATAAATTTAATGAAAAATTACATTTCAACAACTTTCCAGTTACCACTAATAACAGTTGAGTTCGAAAAATTTGCTGATATAGCGTCTCGATCACTCCTGAATCAGTCATAACAGTAACTGGCCTAAAGAGCAGTGGTATTGTGCAAATTACCTTGTCGGCATTGGGTATAGCAGATATAGTCAAGTTAACATTATTACACAGTCTTCTTTGTTGTCATTCTAAAGTTGTATTTATAATTGCTATTCTTGCGTTTATGAGCTGTTTGTAGGTTTAAGCCCAGAACTTATCCATGTTTCAAAACTGGTTTGATTGTTGGATAATTCGTTGAATGGATCTCAGTGAACTGTTTAGCACGTTGCTCTTATGTGAAGATTGAAAAGATAAGAAATTCGGGTTCCGTCTTTCCTTTTAATAATACTTGCCTGGTGACGTGGCATCCTGGGAAGTTTTGCTTATTTAGAAATGTAATAGAATTCTCAGCAAAACTGCCGAGAATTGTTCTGGGATTTGTCAGACGTAGTTGCTACATTGAGGTAAAAACAGTCAAGCAGAAAGTGAAAAAGTAAAGCATTGGTAATGTATTTCACAATCCAGAGTTCACGTGCCAAGTTGATAGTTTATTTATGCTTAAATGATTTTGTTTATTAAATTTGTCTCAGTACTTTTATCTTAGATTGAGTCTCCTTGATTACGTGAAAACCCACTTGTAGAGAAAAATATTTAAAAACGACCTGAACGATGACCGAAGAAGGTCAAAACGTTGTTCGCTCCTCTATTAGTGCCTTCTCTACCCACTCCAGCCGTTTTTTTAAATATATAATTAGATTGGGTCTGTCTTATCAGTTAACTTTGTATTGAAAACTGTGCAATTTTCTTGTTTTGTAATTTTAGTAGCTTGCCTTTAAGTGTACTGTAGAATTAAACAATAATACTTATAACCACGTCCTCAGTTATCGTACCATCGTAGAGACGGTTATTCAGTTAAAAAAATCTCAGTTGAATTCGAATGGTTTGAATACCGCGCAAAGCTACGCCGTCCTTAATTTTCTAGCTAGTCAACACCACCCACCGCCAAACCTTGGGATACTCTGTTACCAACAGATAGTGAGATTAACCGAACAATGACACAGAATATTAGTATCCACGATCTACAGTTTGCGAGTCGGACATTTCGACCAACAGACCTTGAATTGGAATGTAAAAGATTATTTATGAGAAATGCTTTGAAATGGCCACTGATTTGAAACTGTAAATTCATTCACGAAAAGTAGTCATTTTTTAGGCTTGTCATTTTTATTTAGTAAAGTAGCTAACAACTAAACCATACAACAGGGTAGATGGCTTTATATTACAATGTAATGATTGCACCATATTAGTGAAATATATTTGTTTAGGGACCACAAGCTTCAAAGGACATGCTAATTTTAATAAGAAATTATTATTATTAGAAACAGTTATAATCATCATGCTTATAATAGTATAAGTAAAGTATAAGTGAAAAAAATTATATTAAGGTATTTTGAGAGTTTTTGAAATAGCTCTGGTTGAAACTTGTGTGGCAAAATCAAATGTTTGAATATTGTTCTCTTATTCACAGTTATTTTGGTATTCTGAAATGGATTGATTATTTTTAGTATCCATAACATGCATTTCTTATTACTACTATTTGCAGTTTTAATTTTACTAAATCCAATGTTAAGTAATTTATTCAATAAAATGGCCAGTTGTTTAATAATTGATTTTATTGAACTAGAAATAAATCTAAATTTAGTCATGGATTTACGGAGTTTAGGGATGGCATAGTTTGTTTGTTTGTTTGTTTTTTGGAATTTCGCACAAAGCTACTCAAGGGCTATCTGTGCTAGCCGTCCCTAATTTAGCAGTGTAAGACTAGAGGGAAGGCAGCTAGTCATCACCACCCACCGCCAACTCTTGGGCTACTCTTTTACCAACGAATAGTGGGATTGACCGTCACATTATACACCCCCACGGCTGGGAGGGCGAGCATGTTTAGCGCGACGCGGGCGCGAACCCGCGACCCTCGGATTACGAGTCGCACGCCTTACGCGCTAGGCCATGCCAGGCCAGGATGGCATAGAGAAAAGGTAAATCTACAAAAAATTTGGTTTAGAACAAAGTTCTTTATGAGCCGTAATGAAATTATTAATTACTGTATCTTTTGGATTGGTTAGTAAGTTTAAATCAGGGGTTCTTAACCAGGGGTGCCCGCACCCCTAGGGGGTGCGAAGATGATTCCCAAGGGGTGCGAGGATGCCCATGAATAATTAAAGCAAATCTATATTTTTACATAAGAGTATGCTTTATATTTTTAGCTTTTTTTATATTTAAGTATCCAGGGGGTGCGAGAAATGATTACTGATTTGAAAGGGGTGCAAACACTGAAAAAGGTTAAGAACCACTGGTTTAAATGTTTGTGAACTGTATGTATATATTTCAACTTTTAACCGATGAGGAGACACAGAGCGTTATGTTGTTGTTGTTGTTATTTTGGATTAAGCACAAAGCTACTCAATGGGATATTTGTGCTCTGCCCACCACAGGTATCGAAACCCGGTTTTTAGCGTTGTAAGTCCGCAGACAAACCGCTGAGCCACTGGGGGGCAGAGCGTTATAGACACCTAATTTTGGTTATTATATATACATACTTGTGTTAACGGTGAAATTAGGTGTTTAAATATGTTCAGTGTGATGTCTAAGAGTAAATTTTTTTACTTTTGTCCAACGTGAATAAGCTCTCTGGATGACTCAGCTGTTATAACGCTAAAAATCAGAATTCAGTACTCGCGTTGGAGAGTGAACATAGCCCGTTGTGTAGCTTTGCTTTTTATAACAAACAAAGTATATGTAAACACACATATACATATAACATTTTAGAATACTTAAAATATATTTCTGTTCAATAAAGTTGCATCTAGTGTTCCCGTGAGACAACATAAGTTTATGAACTTAATCGATTCTCGCTATGGACAGAGCGCTGATAGCCCGTCGTGTACTTTTCTGCTAAGAAAGCAGCAAGTCCAAATATAGAGTAAATTATAATTCTCAGCGAAACAGTTGTTGTTCAGGCAGTTTGATAAGATAAATATATATGTACATAGTTTCGCGATCAATACCATGCCTTTCGAAGCCCAGCCGTTCCCTGCAGCCTGGTATTGATATATCTTTTAACACCCGTCAGTAAGGGCTTTATAGTCGTGACAGGCAATCCCTCTCTTTAGCTAAAAATTGCCACTACTGATTGGTTTCTCATCCCTTGGTTAGCAGTCTAAATTAGAGATGAATACGTTCGTGCTATGGGGTCTCTGACGTGGCCATAAATTAAGCTTATGTATCGCGTAAGGTGTAGTTCAGGTTTAAAACAAATATCAAACGTTTATGTTAAGTTCGTGAACTCATTGGATGTCTCCTTAGATTATTTTAAGTTATATTTTAATACTATTACTGTATTAGAAAAGTCGTGTACGATGTTACTGTGATATTTAAATTGAGTACGTTTAATTTGATATTAAGCACAAAGCTACACGATAGGCTGTCTTTGCTGTGCCTACTCCACAATTAATGGTCATAGGCTGTCGCACCTATTATGCAAACTGGGCAATTGCCCTGGGCCCCCGATGCAATGCCTTTTAATCTATTTCTGAGTTTTACTATTATTATGGGACCCCATTTACTGAATTCTTCCTGGAGCTCCAGAATGACTGAGACCGCTTCCAATGATGATACTTAGTTTTTAGCAGTGTGAGCCTTCATACTTTCCTGCTGAGCTTCTAGGGGACTATTACACTGCTGGCTAAAATCTTAAGGCCAATAAACATAAAGAAATAATACGCATTTTGCGTTGTTAGACGCAACCACTTATTTGAGTAGAGCTACGAAAGATGAAAATAAAAAAAGGGAAAATAAAGTTTAAAACCTTTTAGCATTTAATAGGGAAAATGTGAACACTATGAAATTAACCTAAATACCAACTGGTCAAAGGTTTAAGACCATAAAAAAAGGAAGTCCTAAACAGGGTAGGAAATGCTTAACAAGAGATCTCAGTAGTGAGTTGCACGGCCGTCATTGCGAATAACTTCAAACATTCGCTTTGACATGGTCGATGTAAGCGTTTGCAGAAGGCTGGTTGGAATGTTATTTCAAGTGGTGAAGATGGTTTCACGAAGATCATGCACTATTTGGAATTGACGTCTATTTCTCCAGACTTCCCTTGCTATCCACCCTCAAACATTTTCAATGGGGTTCAGTTTGGGCGAACACGCTGGATGGTCCAAAAGAATCTCGTTATTCGCCATGAAAAAGTCCTTTCTCCTGCGGGCATTGTGGATTGCAGCATTATCCTGCTGAAAGATCCAGTAATTTCCACATAAGGAGGGCCTTCAGTCAATAACGATGCTCTCTCCAACATGCCAATGTAACCAGCTACTGTTTGACGCCCCTGTATAACCTGAAGCTCCATTGTTCCATGGAAGAAGAAAGCACCCCAGATCATGATGGAGCCTCCTCCACTGTGTCATGTAGAAAATGTCTCCGGTAGGATATCCTTATCGTGTCAGTAACGTTGGAAGCCATCTGGACCATCCAGGTTAAATTTTTTCTCATCAGAGAACAAAACCTTCTTCCACTTTTTTACATCCTATGTTTGGTGTTTTTCAGCAAAGTTTAACCGAGGTGTTTCGTGGTGTGGAAGAAGGCGTGGCCTTTGACGACATTTACGATTTTTAAAGCCTTTATCTCGTAAATGCCGTCTTCTTGTTCTTGAGCTGTATTCTGTGTCCATAAGGGCCTTAATCTGGTTCGACGATCGGCTGGTGAAATTTTCTTGGACCGACCACTTGAAATTCTCGTTCCGTATCCTTCAGGGTCTTTTAAGAAATTTACAACACCAGTTTTACTACGCCCAATCTCACCAGCGATGGCACATTGAGAGATACCTTGCTTTTGGAGCTCGACAATTCTGTCACGTTCAAACTCTGTCAACTTTTTAGTCTTTGTCATGTTTTTACCCATTGAAACACAGGAGATGTCAGTGGGAGATGTTGACAACGCTAATGCTTGAATACAATGACTATATTTCGTCACGTGTTAACCGATTACACCGTCTCAGTATGGTCTTAAACTTTTGACCAGCTAGTATTTAGGTTAATTTCATAGTGTTCACATTTCTTGTATTAAATGCTAAAATATTTTTTTTTCCCCTTTTCTTATTTTCATTTTTCGAAGCTCTACTCAAATAAGTG